>NC_079170.1:28096660-28199160 GCF_947568905.1 Ostrea edulis
AGTAGTCGATTTAAAATGACTTGGGACAAATTGCACTTTACAAAATATATTACAGGCAGGTGCACGGACAATGGACATCTTTCGACTAGTACTGCAAACAATTGACTCAAGTAATGTTAATGAATATCACAAACATTAAGGACGTCATATCTAGTTCAACAAGATAATGCGTACTTCGTAATAACAACAGTTTTTCCCTCTCGGTTAAAAAATTGAAATAACAGTTTTAACTATGTGAATATTTGCCTTTTTAACTTTAAGTGAACATTGTTGTTTAGCTTACACAGAATTAATGACAGCATGCAACCTTTTGACTAGAAAACCCTTCTTAATTTGGCCTTTATGGCAGTGTAAACAATGCTTTGTAACTCGTTTAAGTGAGCTCTTTTAGCCTAATGGCAGGCTATATCAAATGATCTAAACATTTTAATTGTAAGGTTCCATGTTTTTCTTGCCATATATTTGAAACAGCGTCATCATAATAGGAAAAGTTTCATAACGAATCCTATCAACGTGGTCCGGATGTTCGATTTTTATTGATGTGTCCACTCTCCTTTGTTGTGATTAAATCTTCCAAACGAACCTAAATTTCTCCGAAAGCTCAAAATTAACATCATGAAGTGCAGCAATTGATTTAGACGATCAAGCCAAGACTAAGTAAATGTATCCAAATATCAAATCTAATATTGCTGATTAATCCGGATATTTGTAATTTGGCAAGCTACATTCACTTAACATTATCAAATAAAGTTATTACATCGACTACAATTGAACAGTCCCTTAACAACGTTTATGTTAAGCCTGTGGCTAGTTTTATTGTGTAGAAGATACTAAATGTTATTACCGGAAGTGTCACGTCCTCATTCCCTGCGGGTCCCTTAAGCCAATAAAGAATTTTATAACATTATTCCCGGTAAATCACGATTCAAATGGTTTTGCTGTTTTAAAATTGGACTTTTCACCATTTTCGAAAATAAAGGACATAATTATACTCAGCTGGTCGGCATTTCCCTCAGTCATCAAGCCGAAGCCGTAACAGCTAGAGGACATATTGCGCGCGCATCTACACATCTCTGTATAACACCGGAGTATTCAGCTGAACAGATGAAATACTCACTACAGCTGGGTTCGAATCCACTCAGAACAAAAAAAAACAAAAACAAAAAAAAAACTTGAAAGTAAAAAATACGATCAACTTGTGTGTTGGTTGGTAAAATGAACACAGTAGGTTGAGTTCACGCATTGAGACTGATGAGAAGTGGGCGTTTCGTGATCAATTGAACCGCGTGAGGAACAAGTATAAGCAAACAAAATGTTAAAGGTACTCATATGCATGCTGTAATTGGTATCGTTTTAGAGTGTGCTTCAGACATTGATATATACACAGTGGTAGACTCGTATTTATGGGGGTTGAGTCTCCCATCTCAATGTTTGTACAGTTTTTGAGCCATTCAGCAGCAATCTGTTTTGAGCGATAAAATGCTACCTAAGCCCCATGATTTTTTTTTTATTCGTCTCCGTGTGTTTTCCGTGTACATATTTTATTTTAAACAAAATGTTTAATCTGAGTGTCTGTGTGAGGGGAAAAAGTACAATTCTTTGTGGTTTATCTATGTATGTTATAAATTTCGTCCTAACAACAATTTTGCCTTGTATCACCACCCTCTACCGTGTTCCATGGGTCACGTGATACAGAGCGATAGATTGCTAAATTAATATCAATGTTAACGTATCTATTGATTACTGTTTAACAAATTATCGATTTTGATGTCGGATATCCTCCGCGTCTTGCAGGGGCGTTGACAGGCGTACGATGGTACATCCTGCGGCATCCCCACCATTAATGAGAGAGAGAGAGATGAGAGAGAGAGAAAGAGTTATTAGTTGTTCCGTAAATACATAGAGATACGGATAGGCCATGAAGACCGGATTTACGGTGTATTTCCGCTAAACCGAGGACATTACTTTTAATTATATTTAATTAATGACGGGCTCGTCTGCTGTGACGTGACATCGTTTTTCATTCCACGATGCCATGGCTAGGAATGTTTGTTGTTGTTTTGTTTTTAATCTAGACGTATACGTAGCCTTTGTGATTGATTTTACGTGCGAGTGAGCTGCGTTTTACGCTCCACTCGTAAACGTAGAATTAAGCGTAAACTTTGACGTATATTACGACTGGAATTCTTTTATATGCTTTAGACAAATGAGCTAATAACTTTTGCATAATGTGAAATAATTTTAAATCCCTATCTATACATACAATGTACCTTGGGAGGGGGCCTATATAGGCTATGCCTGTTGCCCGATCCTATAGAGCTTCTCAATAAATATGTTTAAATTATAAATTACACCTGTTTATATAGGTTAAATAAACTAGTAAAAATTTCGTGTAAAGCAGATTTTTCAAATTGCAAGTGAATTCTGAACACAATTCGACAGTTTGACACATTTCATTTTGTTTTAAACAAGCTATTGTCTATTAAACGGTCTAAATGTAAAAAAAACAAAAAAAACAAAAACAAAAACAAAAACAAAAAAAAAACAAAAAACATGGCACGAACCTTGTTTACATAACAAAGAATTGAGAGTGCTGTATTTCACTTGTAACACAAAATCTGATATTCAAATTTTGGTTGACCATTACAAATATTTTAGTTAAGCATTGTAAACAATGAAAATGAAAAAAATATATAATTTGAAACTTTTCAGCTTAAATCGTGTCCATGTCCCTTTAAAAGAAATTCGGGATTGTGTTATGAATGGGGATTGGGGACTGTAGAGTAACTGCCGACATTGAGCTGTATTTAAATTGAAGGACTTTCTGTATCTTGTATTATACAATAGAGGGGAAAGATATGACAGTTTTCATGGCATTCTAAATTTATACAAATTACTAGCGATATTTCTTAATCAAATGGAGCACATGTCTGTCTGTCTGTATGTATGTATTGAATAAAGAATGAATGAATGTATGGTCCGAATTACAATAATTTTTTCCATCTCGTAAAACCGCTATGAAATCATCGCACGTATGTAGTTATGAGACTGTACGACATATCATAAATTATTTCACCTATTTTAACCAGGGCCGTAAATTACATGGAGGCGGAGGAGGCAGCTGCCTCCTCCAACTTTTGAGCCAAAAAAAAATTAAAATTTACAGTTCATTAGAATTTATGTTGTTCCCAATAACTAAGAACATGATACCTCCCTTAAAAAGCATTCCAAATCTTTCTTTTAGAATGAGTTAGTCAAGTAACATCTTAGAAGGCCCTAGAATCAAGGATTTTGCACGAAACGTGTTCAGTGTGCACAAAATGTGCTCAGCGTCTGGGGGCCTGGGCGACCCCCAGACCCCCGCCTAATTTCCTGCCTCCTCCAAATTGAAGGTTAATTTACGGCCCTGTTAACCCAAATAATTTGATTTTAAATCGATGTTTACAAATAACCGCGTCACTCTGCCATTTCAAGTGACAGTCACTTGACCAGTTCAAACTTTCAGATCATCGCTGGTTTTATCTATGTAAAGCTGTGTATTTTGTTATAACAGTGCCGTACCATAAGTTTAATAGAAATAAAAATATAAAATATATCTTAGTAATTCGTTGTTTTACGCTCTTTCAGCCTTAATACTAGACAGTTGCGTATGAGTTAATACATCATGTTGGGATTCCCCTGACGCGCGTGGGTCTATTTATAGACGTCTATTATGGGATGATTTATATATGTAGCCACTATATTTACTTTCTAATTAATATTCGCACTGTTTTCTTTTACATGCAGATATTTTCAAGCATGTAATTAAGGGAAAGTTAATAACTTTATAAAGTAATTAATCTGCTTTAAAGTAATTATGTACAAAAATAATACATGAACATCGGGTCATACAGCTTTAATAATGACCACATGTGTAGATTTCTTACAATTACTATGTTAATTATCAATTCATCTGAAATTTTTAAGCACTTTTAAAAGGTTAAAAGTCCTTGATGTTGCATGTAAACACATGTTCAGTTTGACCTTGTAGTATAACGTAAAATGTCCGTAGGTTTCACTTTCTTAGTTCTACAATTCAATTCAAGACCTTTAGTAAAACTTCGTCCTGGAACTTTACGTCACCTTAACCCTCATTTATTTTTTTCCAGTCAATCATGCCTGTCTGTCTGTGCGTATGCATACATGCGCACCTCTCTCTCTCTCTCTCTCTCTCTCTCTCTCTCGCTCTCGCTCTCTCTCTCTGTGTGTGTCTGTCTGTCTGTATAGATTTTAACTCTAGGTTCTCGTCAATCGATACAAGCTTTCATAATTATGTTTGGTAAAGATCAGAAGCAGGCAACGAGAGGCGGCTGTAAGTGGGACGTATGCCTCCTCTCCCCTCTTTTGTTGGCAGAGCTTAGTATAATATGCATTGATGATGTATCATTGTTAGGTATATGTAATTATTAATTGAATATCGGACATGATAACTTTATATAAAGTTTCAAGATTCGTGATTCTTCGCACTCAGTCACTGTCTTAACACACGTCCTTCCTTTCCGTCAGAGTCCCACCCCCTCCCGAGAGGGGGGGGGGGGGTCAGGGATTCTCCAGAATTCAAAACTATATAACAAGCAATAGATTTATTTTATTTTCCATATTTGTCTTAATACATATTAGCGTATATGAAATATAAAATGTATGTAACTTTAAAATGACATTTTGTTCCAGATTCTTTTATATTGTTACAGATTAATGTTATTTATAGATGTCAATTCTGTCAAAGTTTTGCACTAGGAAACAAGAGAACCAAATTACGAATAAAAATAAAAGTAAAAATGAAACGAAAAGGCAAAATAGATTATTTTGTTGTAACGAACCCGTAGAACGCAAAATTCTGCTTCGTTTTTAGAAAAACTGTTCAATGGAAACATGTCCCCGAACCACCACCCTATAGAAAATGCGTTACCTCCCCTTGATAATTCCTAGATCCACCCCTGGTAAACTCAGTTAAAATACTTTTGATAAAGATTAAAACATCACTTTAGTATTTCGATGGTGACAGACTCTTATCAAATCGACATAATACAAATTTACCGATACCACACATTACACTGTTGAGACGCGTGCGCAGTAAGTCACCGCTTCCAATGCAGAGCGAAAACTCTTTCATGTGAAGAAGTACACGAATAATGCAAGAATCCACAGTGTGACACGGTTTCAGGCAAATTGTGATTTGGAGATTTGATAACATCATTCATTTAAACGTACAAATGATTCTTACAACGATTTCTTCATCAGGGAGTGATTTACGGAGGCAATAATCCTTTCATATTCTTTTCTGATTACAAATTCAAGGAGCGCTAGTGTGCGACACGCATGAATAAACTACCCCCTATCATATTTCCTGTTGGCTGAGAAATAACGCAATCCCATATCAAGTATTCAGAATATTTGTCAGTATTTCAAGTTAATTATAAATGATACAAAAGGCAATAGAGGCCATTAATAAGAAAAACAGGGGAAATCTGAAGAGGGGAAATTATTGAAATGATCACGTTGGTCATGTACGGAAAACTGAATAAAATTGCATGTTTTCATTTGCATATATTGGACTCTTAGAGATACATTGCAATGAAAAATTAAAGTTTCCTTAAAGAGGGAAACCAGAGACCAGATTGTTTTCTTTCTTTCTTCTTTATTATTTTAAAATAATATTTTATATCCATCAGAATTGGTAGATTAAGTGCCGCTTTGATCGTAATCTACCCCCTACAATTGGAACGTAATGAAGTTCACGAGAACTCTGCTGGTGAAAGGTTTGAATTTATCGGTTAATTGTGAATCTGTTTAAAGCCATAACAATACCTGTACCATAGGCATGTATTTATTTTTTCATGATCAATGGAAAAAGATTATTTGGGGGATAGAGTATTGTACTCTGTATGAAATTAGCGTAAATTTGTCATGTGAATTCGCCACCGCTCATTATCTTTCGGCGAGTGTTACGAAAATTAACGATCGTCAAGGAAGCACGTGCGAAATGCTGCGACCGAAGTAGTAACCCGTTTTCGTGTAGTATGACTGCACAATATACATGTGAAGTATAATTCCCCAATGTAAATTCTATATTAATTTAGAGCTTTAAAACGGCTTCCCCCTGCCGTCATTTTTGTGCCGAATCAATCAATATTGTTTTTTTCCAACATTTGTTTCAAGGTCATAAACTGTTCGTGCACCCGTAGAACTTCTCCGCGGAGCGATTGACATTTAACACTTGCATACTGCGTTTACGTCATACAAATACTGCTAGGTCGGTGAATCCCGATTCAGGTAAACGTACACTTGTGCATGCACAAACTAACTCCCCATAGCTTCCGGTTTAATCTCGCTGGTACATTTTCTACGTAGATCCATGCAAAAAATAATAGATCTACATCAAATATAATGGTTACAAAAATACCATTGAACAGGCTACAGTTCGGTTGAAAGAACATTAAAAACTGCATTATGAGTTACCTTCATGAAGAATGAAGTGGCTATTTAACTAAGGCAATCCCCCAATCATTGTTTTCAATGTGAAAATGAAAGCCCTGTCCAAGTAAACAGAGTAGATTATCTGAAATTCTTATCACTTCGGCCTGTAAGTATTGCATCAAATTGTCGGAATCAAATATTTACATTAAGCTTTTGGAGTAAAAAATACTAGAAATAAATCGAGGCCGAAGTGTCAGAATTTTTCTTTCCGACAAAATCTTGAGACAGGAGATAATCATCCCGCTATTTCCACAAAGATGAAATCAAGCTTGTTTGTAAAGCTCTTGACTAAACGAGAAACTAAGTTACGTTTCAATTTGCAATTTCTCAATGATTGAATTACACGAAATGTGTTTGAATTTGATTACAACAGATGTAGAAACAATTGGTGCACTGATTTGAAAGAAACATTTCATCGTTTAGAATTGGACCATGATTTTTGAATCAAAACTAATGGTAGCAATAGATTTGTATCAATAAAAAACGCACTTACTATTCAAACCTTTGGGGCAATGAATTTTTCGATATTCCTAAATTGCGTAGTTTGTGTATCTTTTAAAATAACAAAATTAGTAGCATTGGATATGCGTTAATATTTACGTTAAGCCGTGGCGCAATTTAGATGTGGAATTTTACCATTACGAATAGAGACTGGTAGGTATCATGGAGAACCTGTTGAAGAACGACTTCTGTACATTTTGCTCCGAAAATAGTGTAAAAGACGGAATTCATTTTTTTATTGCACGATTCATTGTACTCTGGACATCGATCAAAACTTTTTTTAAAAACACTGGATTTAACCAAATGTTAGACTAGTATGGTCAATAATGGATGTATAGTGTATTCCAATTTCAAATTACCTTCGCCAGGATGCCAAGTATTTGTATTCATCATATATATGTAGACATTGAGTAATTTTCAAAAAATGTATTTCAATGATGTATGCATACATGTAGATCAAGTTTAAGTTCATTTATTTTCACTCATACCATCCACCGGTGGTACATGAGATGCAATATAAATATGCCATAATACTTATATAATCATTTTAATTGGAATGACTTCTTATCCTTTTACTTCATATCTATATTGTAATTTCTTGTGTGTATAATTATGTGGACTTTACCTTGTACCTTAAAGGAGAAGGCTTATATATACATTGCCTGCTGTCCAATCCTTATTATGTTATTCATAATAAAATACTGTTTAAATCAATATAAATATGTATATTATCATCATATCATAAAAGACACTGCTGAATTTATCACATAAGTATATATGTTTGTATTTCTATGGTGTATATTTTCATGTATTTTCCCTTTATTTCTTAATGCTGTGCTCCTTCCTCCCCCTGTCCCCCCTTTATGTACTGAATTTAAGCTTCGTACTTCAAGTGGCATGTATAGGCCTGATGGGCCGGGTGTTTCATTTATTTTTATACCCTCTGTTAACATAATGTCCAAGACTGTACAAATATCACTGTAAATAAATAAATTACTTACTTGTCTTTTGATTCTGTGTTTTACATGCAAGCTCCATTTGATTAAAACAAAGAACATAGTATAACAACGGCCTTTAAAAATGAAGTAATTTGTAATTTAAATCGTAAAAAAAAAGTTACATATTTGAAAAGTTATCTAATGTTATTGATTGAAAGCAAATATGAAAAAAAATAGTAGTGTTATGAATAGAAAGACTAAAGATTTAAAACATATTATTCTAGTGTCCCTAATATACAATGTATATGCATTTGGAAAGTATCAGATACAGCCAAATACATGCCATGGATAATTGGATATATAAATTTCACGAAAAGGCAAACTTGTGCTCTTTTGTGTGCTAAAAGAACACTACTTTTCAGTTGATGAAATGTATAAAAAATGAAATGAAAAAGAGGGATATAGAAACTACACTGTGACCTTTCTGTGTAGTCCCTATACATTGATTCTATCACTTAGATAAAGCTCGCTTTGAATCAGACGTCATCATAGACATGAGCTGAGTACGAACTAATTACCACATTTCTAGGGGTGTCTCTCTTAACAAAGGCCAGTTTACAGTTTATCGAATGGTGTATATGTTTTTCAGATATGCAATACAATGATATAACCTACATGCATGGCGCTTGTTGTATTTCCTTCATCTTTCGCGCGACCTCATACGAATACACTCAACATTGGACAGATTTCTGCAGTCTGTTCCTTTTCTCTCCTAATTCTAATTCACAATCACAGCGACCTTGTTATTGTCGGTTCTAAATAAAATATCTTACGACTAAGATCAAAATCTACAAACATTGTAATTTCTTGTAGATTTTCTTCATTAATATGTAAATTAAAGTACATCCATAATTCATAAAACTTGCATACATATTTACATTGTACATGTATAAACTTGTGATCGGTATTTGATTACCAGACATAATTTTTTCCTCTTATAGTCGTAAGATATTTTGTAAATTGGGCCTCAGAATCTAAATTATGTAACATCTGCACAATTTACTGTCCTATTATTTATTAAGATAAGGGTATTATTTGAATATAATCAGAAACATAAAAAAATGTCTTCTCTGTTTGTGATGAATTGTTCTGGTTACAACAGGATGAAAAGCCATCCTGTGGTTGTCATACATATGCCCATAGGTCTTGGTCCATAGAATGATATAGTCTAAGCAGACACGTGTTTTGACAATGCACTCTCGTGTTTCTTTTGTATCCGGTGGCTGTTGATACCAACTCAAAAACGTTGAATATTTATTTCAATCTCCGTTTTCATCATCACAACCACAATCTGATGTCGTCACACCCATGCCACACCTTCATACAGATAACTACATGTACATGTAAATGCATATCTACTTAAAAATGTTAAAAACAATAAATCGTTTTCAAGAACTATTTCTTTAACAAAGTCATCATATTTTTCGTACACAATCGACAAACAGCCTGACTGCCTCATATTGAAATGTTTACACGTCACCTTTCATATTCCGACCGAGCAAAACTGTTTACAAAAACGGAAATTACGTCCATGAAGGGAGAAAATCGCAATTTACTTTCATTTCTAATAACTCCCGTTTCATACTCTTATTAGTTCCAATTTTCTCCCAGAGAGCGAAAGTTGTGCAGCTAAGTATATAATGAGTGCTAAAATATGACAGTGCGAAAATTACTTTTGAACCTCGAGTGTACAAGCTGAGGGTGTTGATAAATGAGAGGACATTCTTTGGGTTTATTTCACCATTGAAACCCACTAATCAATACACATACTTAAAGATCGATATTTTCATTTTTAACAGTAATAAGTTTGTAATCCCCCCCCCTTACCAAATATTTTCAGAATGAATATTTAAAAAAGGGATTGTTTTTCGATAAACGCTGTTTATTTTCATGGTCCAGAGGCGTGCTCCAATACAAATTTTTGATTACTGAGAGATACTGTGATAATGCACATTTGAAAGAAATTCTACTTTAGTACACGCATGCGGAGGTAATTAATATGATTAATATATTAAGAAAATAATTAGATTTCAATGATTGTTGTGAAAACAACGTCATAAGAGCGGGTGAATGTGACGTCATTGGTACAAGCTTTCCCAGAAGTATGTCTATATTTGGAATACCGAAATGGTCAGGAGTAACTATGGAGTAGTGTTAAATTTATCGACTGAATATAAAAAATATGCAAATATGGGACCGATTTTGGCCCTTAGAGCCCCTAGCTCTTTTCATAACGCTCTAACACGCGTTGTTCAATTTGTATGCACACACTGTTGCAACTATGAGACAAAATCTTTCACAAAATAATGAGTTATTTCTTAACTGTGATACATCGTAGTGTGACGGCCGCATATTTTATGTTGTATAACATTCCTCTCGAGAATATTTCACTCATATGGAGATGTCACCAATACCGGTGAAGGGCTGTAAAGTTTCAGCCTATGCTCGGCGCTTACGAACGAAAGCCGACTACTAATAATGAGTTAGTATTTCGTTATAACGAGTAAATATCTCGTTATAACGAGTTAATTATCTCGTTATAACGAGTTAATTATCTCGTTATAACGAGTTAGTATATCGTTATAACTAGTTAATTATCTCGTTATAACGAGTTAGATTTTTTTCACTTTTCAAAAATGAGCCTATCCGGCTTTCGTACGTACGGTCTTTGAGCAGGGAGGGATCTTTATCGTGCCACACCTGCTGTGACACGGGGTGTCATTTTTGCGGTCTCATCCGAAGGCCACCCTATTTCGTCGCCTCTTACGACTATCAATGGGTAACGAGGACCTATTCTAACCCTAAGGCTGTATACATTTTGTAATAAAGGAGAAGTAGGAGATGAATTCCATTTTATTTTACAGTTCCAACTTTTTCACAATTAAGGAAAAAATACATAGACATTTTTTTTTATGAAAGACCAAATGTTCTGAAGTTTTCTAATCTATTGTCAACTCAAGATATGAAAATATTAAGAAATCTCTGTGGTTTTATTTCTCAAATTTTTGAGACTGTCTGTTGTTCTTCGTAATTGTTCTTCTGCTACCTCTTAAACGTATTACTATTATGTTTAACTATCCATACATTGTATATAATATACACTGTTCCCCTCTGGCATCTAAGAAAGTTGCATTTTTCCATATATGACCCTCTGATGATTTTTCTTGCATGTACATTGCATTATATTTATTGTACCTCACATACCGTTAAACATGGTTTGAGCGAATTAAATTGAATTGAGGACCTATTCTAACCGTATCCTCACGGGATGATTTAGTAAAGTAACAGTTACATATATTATGTAGTGTGTTTGACTTCGAGACTAAAAAACAGAACACTAGTACAGCAAGAGTATATTTCACAAGAATTCCATTACATGTGTATCTGTTAATTTTTTATGCAAATCAGTATTTCAGAATATTTAAACAAATTTTCTTATTTATACCAACTATTTAATGTACTAATTAGCAAATGTTAGTGGATTATATTATGTAAGTTTATTAAAAGGAAAAGGAATCCATGTGGAGAGGATACAGTTTAAAGGGGAAACAACTCCCGCTTTTGTTAGTTTTTTCACGCAAGTATTTCTTTAAAAGAATAAATGATATATTATATTCCTTGCATCTATTCTTCGTAATGGTGTACATTATAAAGCAAGAATACACATTGATTACATAGTAGGTGGGCTTGAACAAAATACAAACAAATCATGAAATGGATGCAGTGAATAGAAACAGTGTGTTTTGGCTAGTCGAACAAATAAAACTCATTAAAGGTAAGAGATATTCTTTTTGTGGGGTTCTTGGGGGGGGGGGGTAGTAAAACTACTAAATTGGTAGGGCTACTTAGAATGCTGTACCTCCAACCTAATTAATGACCACTATTTGAGGTATGGGAATAGACTAAGCTTTATGTACAGGTTTGTCGCAGATGTGACGTGTACGTGTTGGTTGCCTATAAATCAAACCTTTTTCATGTATAGCCTCATACGTTTGGAATGCTTTCTTCTCACGCTTACCCAACCCATCCTACAATTACTTCTGGAAAGCAATGGAAGGCGATCTCTCTCTCTCTCTCTCTCTCTCTCTCTCTCTCTCTCTCCAAATTTGTTACAGGCATAAACACGTCTAAATAACATTATTTTGTGAAATTTCAGAACACTATATCAATCCATTCACTTCCAACTTACAATATATCAAAATCGACAACTAGTGATACTGACCGATCGCGGTAGCTCGATCAGTATTCGATCTATGGTCGGGAGATTGTGCGACATAAGACGAACTTAAGACGTAAAATTATATGTTGATTGCTCCTTCGCTAAACTCTCTGCAATTAGAAGTGAAAGCTGCGGGTCCTACGGATGGAACCTTAAAAACCGAGGTCATATAGAGCGGCAGGCGTTGACACGATTAAGAGAAACCTCAATTCTACAAACTGAGCGCCAAGCAGTTCATTCTGATCAAAATACACCCATGTGTTTTTCACACTATCCCCATAGCATCCTAAACTAATGTTTGTACTGTACACTGAAATAAAAAAAAAATGGGCTGACATACAATTTCCTGTTATTTACAGTAGTGTGGATTCATCAAACTTCATAAATCAATTGTACATCAAATATTATTTCAGCACTAAAATTATCTAACTTTCAGTTTAAACTACAAAGACGTTTCGGTAGCATCACTTAATTCTAAATGAAAATGGACGAGAAATGTTTTGTGTAGTTCTTGACATTAGGGTTTCCTTTTGAACAATGACGTCATTATTGTGTATCTAAAACTTGAATAGATGTTTACCTATTAATAAGTGTCAGAAGTTTGAAAGCTATTCAGATAATTCAATATGATTAACATTGAGGATTCTACGGCAGTGTTTCTAATCTGGGAACTACATTGTGGGTGGACAGGAGGACTCGGGGTCATACAGGTGGAGATGGCTAATTAGCTGTCTCTTTGTTGTCAACCTGGAAAAACATCAGGGATCTTTTAGTATACGGTTTGGCGTATTTTTGTAGGCAGACAAGAGGAAAGAAATTCAACGATACCACGTGCAGAGAATACAAAACACAGATGACCCTGCTCTTTATTGATATGTATCAGAAAAAGATTGAGCCCTTGGACCTGACATTCATTGGCAATTTTCTCCTAATCACCTGACAAGAAATGGCCATATTCTTACTGTAAATTGCTTCTTTGTGTTGCACAAAGCATAAGTAAGCCAATCACTTCCATACCACGGAGACTTTATTAAACAAATAGATACAAATCTACGCTTTCCGCTCTGTAGTAGAATAAAGCTTTCCAAGGGACCAGAATCTTAGCGTCGTGCAAGACAAAGCCAAGAACGGAGCTAAACGCACGTGAATTATTGGTGAATTTTGCCAGGAGAACCGATCAATCACTGTAGCTATTTCCGAAATGTTATTTCATAATGGCAGTGTATATTTTCGTAATGTTTCCGAATTGTAACCGTGGAAATTCCAAATAATAGCCCCGGAATCTAATAGCGCCATGAATCAAGACATAAGTAAACTATTCTGGAAACAGGAGACATATGTTTCCACCGAAAGTGGAATTCTGTTTATGATATAAGATTTGAATTTAAAAAATTCGGTGAGACAGGAGCAATTCATGCATGTACGTTCATGGGGTTATTCTTTTTTCAAGTACAGTGGTTTCTATAATCGCGATACGCAATATTCGTTGTTTTCGTGTTAAAAAATATGGAACTTATAACCGAATTTTATATAGAAAATGCACAACTATCACATCTTTATATCTTTTAAATGAACTTATCTCAAACATTATTTTGATCCTCAGTAATACTCATGTGTTTATTGTCTCTTATTTTGTAGTTCTTATCTGTATGTATAAAAACTGTGATATTTCCATGTTTTGTGATATATGTTCTCGATATGTATATATTTTATAGACAGGACCAAAATATGAACTAGTTTGTATAAATAATTGTGCAAACCTGTATAAATAAAGGGTAATGCTATTACAGTGTACCATTATTACAGAGAGAGAGAGAGAGAGAGAGAGAGAGAGAGAGAGAGAGAGAGAGAGAGAGAGAGAGAGAGAGCAAGTGAGAGAGAGAGAGAGAGAGAGAGAGAGAGAGAGAGAGAGAGAACAATATGCCAACTGCCAAGATCGTCGAGAGATATATCACGCTGGTAGCAAGATGCTATAGGAGATTTGGTTCCACAGGTCGTGAGTATCCGTATATATAGCTTGGTACCCGAGGCCTTCCGATGTTCAAAGAACGAAGGCCAGGCATCTGCTGTCGAGTGGATTCTTCCACTGATCAAAATCCAATATGGCGGACTCGATGGTAAGTAATGGGAATGTACGTAAATGAAGAAACGAAGTGACACGGTTAGATTTAATTTAACACACGTGAAAAATATGTGAGTTGACGAGTCACCTACTTACTTGAAAACAAAGGGATAAGACTGTATCAAACAAGCGTGTCACATGAAAAACCAAGTATTATACATTTCCAAAGGTCTGTCTCTGGCAAATAATGACATAAAATCGAAAATAACACAGCTAATTAAGCCATGATACGCTCATTTACGTACATTCCCATTACTTACCATTGAGTCCGCCATATTGGATTTTGATCAGTGGAAGAATCCATTCGACAGCAGATGCCTGGCCTTCGTTCTTTGAACATCGGGAGACATCGGGTACCAGGCTACCGTATATAATGCTTTATATTAAATATTTCTTCTCTTACAGCATTTATGTTTTACCTTTATTCAAAAGTGCATTGCAATCCCTGTGCTTTATGTTTTAAAAAAAATAAATCCAGTGTATATATTTCGCATTATTCTCTTACATTTACGTCAAATGACTGAATCCCTTTCTATTTACTAATGACCGTGTAGTACGAGTATGTGACAGCGCTGCGAGAATCCCGTCGTTATCGTCCGTCGTTCAGTCGTTATCGAGAGCGATGTGCCTAGGCGGTGGAGTGGTCTAGCGATACATAGATGGATTGATTGAATATTGTTTAACGTCCCTCTTGAAAATATTTTATTCATATGGAGACGTGATCAGTGCCGGGAAAGGGCTGCAAAATTTAGGCCTATCCTCGGCGCTTACGGCCTTTGAGCAGGGAGGGGCCACACCTGCTGTGACACGGGGCCTCGGTTTTTACGGTCTCATCAGAAGGATCGCCCCATTTAATCGCCTCTTACGACAAGCAAGGGGTGCTGAGGACCTATTATAACCCGGATCCCTACTATATATATATATATATATATATATATATATATATATATAATTCCAATGTTATTTATTACAAGTGTTTTGATTGGACAAAAATAAAGCTGAACAAGAGTTTATACATCAATAAATCCGAAAACGCGATGTATTCATACACGCCTGAAAACAAATAACATAGTGCGGGGACAAACTCCCCGTCGAGGCCTCATTACGTCACCTACGAATAGACCTCTCCTATGTGACACAGCACAATATACAGATTTGTATATTGTGAGTCCGCGATTATCACGTAGGCAAATAAACTAAAGAAGTAGTTCGCAGTTAAAAGTTTGAAGATATTGATATTAAGAGCATTAATATAAAAGTATGGATTTTATTTTAAACATAAAATGATCAAAAGAACATTAAAAAGTAGGGAGACTCTGTTCAAATTATTGTGTAAAGTAATGAACTTGATGTTTACGTTCTTGTTTTGAAAGTTGTTTGACGTTATGTTTTTTCGTCATTCTACAGTGACGTCACAGTATACGCGGCCTAAGAAATCGCTATCCCATAATGCCCAAGTGGAAGAGTTTGGTTTGTGAGCAAACGAACTCTGGTGGAAGTTTGAGTGCGGGGAAACTATTCAAATTTTCACAATTGTTAATGAAGTGAATGAATTGGAATTATAAGAATCAAACATTCTTTTTGAAGAATTTATCGATGTGTAAACTCCGGCCATTTTACTCACAAACTTAAATAAAAGTGCTTCGCACTTTTATTCAGTTTGTGAGTAAAATGTCCGGAGTTTACACATCGATAATTCTTCAAAAAGAATGTTTAATCCTATAATATATATATATATATATATAGAGAGAGAGAGAGAGAGAGAGAGAGAGAGAGAGAGAGAGAGAGAGAGAGAGAGAGAGAGCAATCTGCAGTTCCAACACTAACACACTCTGGATTTTTGAATCCATTTTCAGGTGATTAATTAATATTCTTTGTAACTGCATATTTTCTTTCTTTTTACATTAATTGATTTCACTGATTAATAACTCTTTCGTTTTTGGATTATTTATATATATAGAATATGCTGAAAGTAGCGTGAAAGATACGGCGCTGTATACAATTTTTCAAGATTCCAATTTCTTACAATCACCATTCAACGTACAAATTCCTTTCGTCGGAGATGACAAACTTTTATGGCTTCACCATTCCACATCATTTCCAAGACGGATATATTTCACCGCTATCAATTTCTACTCCGTGTTATGTGCTAGCTAGAGAATAGTTTGATAGGCACATTTTTGGTGCACTCGAGTTTCGCGGGTGAAGGGGATGGTGCATTAATGTATGAAACACGTATTGTTTCCCGCAGACGACTCTGCACAAAGGATAAATCATGTAACTTTCATTTGATGACCCTGATTACCGATAGTAAATATTTACTAACTCATGCACGGATTTCTGTAGCTATTTAGTGTTGAAGTTCTGTACAAATATGGATCCCAATTGGAGAATTAGTGTGCCATTAATCAATCCTTACCGAGGAGACACTATGTCACCACGGATCGATACGTAATAACAGTCCCCTATGATACGATCAGTCTGTCGAAGACGGAGGTCTCTCTGTTCATTTGCCCTCATTGCTAAAATACCAATCTAATTGACATTTTAAGCCGTTCATTAAACATGCAATGATTAGTAACGCCTTATAATTTGCATTAATGAACTTGAAATATGTAATTATAGTATCAAATAGTTGAAGACGTGTGCTGACAGGCAGGGAAATCAGCCATGCTCACAATCATTATCTAGTAAATCAAGCGACATTATCTATCTATGTGAACTCGCATTATTTTCGACATTTTTAATAAAAGCATTAAAAGAACGGTATAGATAGCAAGTTGTTCATTTTATTTTCTACGGAAAGAATATAAAATCTAGGTTTTCAAAACTTAATGTGAGTAAGAACTCTATTCAAATGATATTTTGTTTTTAAGTACAGATAATCTTGTTAACACACAATGTTTAGTAAATCACATGGTATCGGGACTGACTTTTTTTTTTTAAAGAAATTGTTTTTAACGAGCATGGCCTTTTCTTCACTTGAACAGCAATTATTTCCAGAGTTTCGACCATAGTATGTTGAAATGATGAACCATTTCGCAAAGCATAGTAGTTTAACAAAAAGAATTTAAAACCGCCCCTACATCCTGTACAGTCTCACAAGGAAACACTACAGTAGCTACTATTAACTATAGTAGTTTATACTAAAAATGAAAGATACAGTCATCCGTTCACTCCTAAATGTAAGAATCGATAAAAGTCAAATACGGTCTTTTGTTGACATTCGTGATTAATTTACATTGATAGGATGATGGAAGATGCTCATTTATTCCTCGTTATTAAAGTAAAAGATAAATTTCACCCCTTTTATATAAATGTAAATGTAAGAAAATCGACAATGGTTTGATATTCGATCACTCCTATCATGCTATGAAATAGAAAAATATTTATGAAAATTGAAAACGTTATTTGCTAATATTTTTTAAATCTATGGATAAAATCTGAGAAATATATTTTAAAAAGAAATTAAAATGAAATAGTCAAAATTCAGAAATATTACGATTTTTCTAATTTGAACCAAGCCCGATCGGAATTATAAAAAAGTAGTCATAGAGAACATTATAATCATAAAACTACATTCCCTTGATATAAAATGGTTTGCAAATTAAACGGCTTTATAAGGGAAACTAATTTCTTAATGGACAGTGCATACAATTAGCAAGAATGTATTATTTTAGTAATTTCTATTAATTTTGATCGGGAGCGGTACTTTTTTCCCCAGTTTGAAAATACTGATTATATCTCAAATTTGGACATTTCGTTTCAATTTCTTTTTATAATATATTTCTTCGATATATCTGTTTTCCAACTGACATGTTTTTTTGAAGATTTTATCCGTAGATTTAAAAAAATATTAACAAATGACGTTTTCAATTTTCAGAAAATTTTTCTTTTAAAAATTTAGAATCCTTATATCTGAATCTTCTTGGCATGTTTTATTAGATATTCATATCATGAACAAAATCACAGCAAAATTTGGACTCTAGAATCTCTTATCTGCAAACAAAACACCTTTTTATCATTCCGGGAAAAACACAATTTTTTTTTTTTTACATAAAACAATGGAGAGCTTGTATCATTTTTTCGATAGTGAAATACTTTATGAGAGGTGTTTTAACGAACTATTAAATAAAATTTTAGTGTAATGAACCACCTTAAGGGGGAATTACTTCAAACTGTGCATCCAGGATTTTCCCTTTTTGCTTTCTTTTGGTATCTGACCAATTCAGATCATGGTCAATAACCACTATTGTCATGTCATCGGTGACAAATTTGAAGCACATTTTGTTTCAGACAATATAGACACACACTTGCCTACCTCTTAAACTTATATATCCTATACACGTGTAAGTCTGTCACCTGCAGCTTTTGTTTGAAAATTGTACATAAGCAATCTTGTGCTCCATGTTTTTCAAAGCGAAATGTATGTAGAATTTCAAATAAATATGTCATTTTCTTTTGAAACCTTGAATTTGCTCAAATCTGTGACAATATTGTGGATTTAAACAACATGATCATGATTATATGTTTTTAGTAAAAGCATCATCATAAAATACACAAGTTAAAATTGGGGCCACATTGTGCACTTATTACACCTTGTCATTCATTAATTAGGCAATTATGCCATGCGTCACTTTGACTTGGCTAAAAATAAGAGACAAATTATGTGAAACTGTGTTGAACAAAATCTCTTACAATGCCCTATGTGTATTCAAAACATTTTTGATTCTTGCAATTGTGAGTTTTCTAATATTTGGAATGAACGGGGTATGCTCAATGTGAAATGAATAACAAATGCAGGTAGACAAAGACTGAAAGATGAATTTATACAGAAATGTACCAAATTTTATAATAGCTCATTCAAGGGTCATGCGTATAAAATTTTCAAATATTTGTCAAATTCAAAACTTCAAATCATCATCTACCGATAGAGACTGGTACATGTAGGTGGCTGGGTGTACCATTAGAGACTGGTACATGTAGGTGGCTGGGTGTACCATTATAGACTGGTGCATGTAGGTGGCTGGGTGTACCATTAGAGACTGGTACATGTACATGTAGGTGGCTGGGTGTACCATTAGAGACTGGTACATGTAGGTGGCTGGGTGTACCATTAGAGACTGGTACATGTAGGTGGCTGGGTGTACCATTAGAGACTGGTACATGTAGGTGGCTGGGTGTACCATTAGAGACTGGTACATGTAGGTGGCTGGGTGTACCATTTGATGACAGATGCTGTACTTACTGTGATTGAAAACAATTTGCAGATGGAATGCACTTTATTTTAGAATGTAAAGCTTTTTTCAGATGTAAGAAACAAATCTAGACACGAAATTCTGTTACATACTAAATACTTTTAAATTATGTGAATTGATGAAAGGTGAACATAACGAACGGTGATCAATCTCATAACTCCTTGATGCCATCTTTGAAACTGAAATTTTTTGAAAGCTCTCTGCATGTTCATACTGGATATTTATGAATCAGTCTCCCCTCCTTGATTATATATATCTCGTGTACTTGCGCTTTTTTTCTAGTATAATTCATGCTATTCCTCTGACAAATTGCTTAATTACGAATTTATAAATTGCACCTCATGTACCAATATATAGTTGGTTTAAGTGAATAAACTGAATTGAATTGAAAAAGAGTTAGCTACCCCTTGTTTGTGTTTTACGGGGGCCCATATGGGCTTTTTTATCCTCCCCTGTGTACATGCTAACTATCGCGAGACTTATTATCCGCTAATGAGAACTCCAGCGGGATTCCAAGCACGTGACTAAGTCCGTGTTATCCTGGAGAGGCTGGGTATTACAATCGCAGCGGGGTATTTTTCTTCGTATTTATCAAACCAATTAAATCGTTCTGTCTTACTTTGAAGGTTAATGATAAATCTATCAACAAGTTGTAGTCTTTAAAACACACTGCAACGCGTGGACCTATTCAACAACATGTGTTTCTAACAAAAACTTGATGGTTTAGGTTGTGCACTTATTACACCTTGTCATTCATTAATTAGGCAATTATGCCATGCGTCACTTTGAATTGGCTAAAAATAAGAGACAAATTATGTGAAACTGTGTTGAACAAAATCTCTTACAATGCCCTATGTGTATTCAAAACATTTTTGATTCTTGCAATTGTGAGTTTTCTAATATTTGGAATGAACGGGGTATGCTCAATGTGAAATGAATAACAAATGCAGGTAGACAAAGACTGAAAGATGAATTTATACAGAAATGTACCAAATTTTATAATAGCTCATTCAAGGGTCATGCGTATAAAATTTTCAAATATTTGTCAAATTCAAAACTTTAAATCACCATCTACCGATAGAGACTGGTACATGTAGGTGGCTGGGTGTACCATTAGAGACTGGTACATGTAGGTGGCTGGGTGTACCATTAGAGACTGGTACATGTAGGTGGCTGGGTGTACCATTAGAGACTGGTACATGTAGGTGGCTGGGTGTACCATTTGATGACAGATGCTGTACTTACTGTGATTGAAAACAATTTGCAGATCTATGGAATGCACTTTATTTTAGAATGTAAAGCTTTTTTCAGATGTAAGAAACAAATGTCTAGACACGAAATTCTGTTACATACTAAATACTTTTAAATTATGTGAATTGATGAAAGGTGAACATAACGAACGGTGATCAATCTCATAACTCCTTGATGCCATCTTTGAAACTGAAATTTTTTGAAAGCTCTCTGCATGTTTATACTGAATATTTATGAATCAGTCTCCCCTCCTTGATTATATATATCTCGTGTACTTGTGCTTTTTTTCTAGTATAATTCATGCTATTCCTCTGACAAATTGCTTAATTACGAATTTATAAATTGCACCTCATGTACCAAGTGAATAAACTGAATTGAATTGAAAAAGAGTTAGCTACCCCTTGTTTGTGTTTTACGGGGGCCCATATGGGTTGTTGTAACATATTTAATTCCCTGCACATGACAAGGCTTTTTTATCCTCCCCTGTGTACATGCTAACTATCGCGAGACTTATTATCCGCTAATGAGAACTCCAGCGGGATTCCAAGCACGTGACTAAGTCCGTGTTATCCTGGAGAGGCTGCGTATTACAATCGCAGCGGGGTATTTTTCTTCTTATTTATCAAACCAATTAAATCGTTCTGTCTTACTTTGAAGGTTAATGATAAATCTATCAACAAGTTGTAGTCTTTAAAACACACTGCAACGCGTGGACCTATTCAACAACATGTGTTTCTAAGAAAAACTTGATGGTTTAGGTTAAAATAAAAATGTGTTTTAAAACAGATGTTTTAAATCTTGAAGTATTATTGCTAGAACGGTAATGATACATACATACATACATACATCTCATTATTATATACTTTCAATTTCATCTCTTCTTTTTTCTTTAAAAGTTTGCGGGCATATATCACACGATATATGTCCGGAAACATTCCGGCCCGCAAACATTACGTCACAATCAATACACAAGCAAATTACTACGTCGTTAATTTTCAAAATTTTCGTATTTTTCATCTTTTACTCAGTTAAACCGATAAAGTTATTTTTAAAAATAAAAGTATTGTTAGTATCTAAATGAAATTGAAAGTATATAATAAAAAGGTTATAGACTTTGTATGGGAAATATGACGACCTCCTATTTTGTCGCGAGGGCGCCAAAAAAAAAAACTCGGTCGTCATATTTTCCTATACAAAGTCTATAACCTACAATTATCGTTCTAGCAATAATGCCTTTGTTTGCATGTTTCAAGATTTAAAAACATCTGTTTTAAAACACATTTTGGCCTTTAACCTCAAAACTGAGAGTCACCCTTGTGTTTGATCTGGACCTTAAAGTTCAAAGTTCAACAGGGGGCACAATCTGGTCTGAATGACAAAGTTTGAGGTTCATACATGGACCTAATCCAGTGATATGAATCTGGTAACAAAATACCTTAAACAAATGATATAACTCTGGCAACAAAATACCTTAATCAAATGATATAACTCTGGCAACAAAATACCTTAATCAAATGATATAACTCTGGCAACAAAATACCTTAATCAAATGATATAACTCTGGCAACAAAATACCTTAATCAAATGATATAACTCTGGCAACAAAATACCTTAATCAACAAAATACCTTAATCAAATGATATAACTCTGGCAACAAAATACCTTAATCAAATGATATAACTCTGGCAACAAAATATTAATGCTCACAAGTTTGAATGTCATTTTCAGTTCAATAGCTCGGCGCATCTTAAATGATGTGAACAACAAGATATGAACAACAACATACTACTTCCTATGTTGAGTGTTGCTGATGTGATGTTAAGCACAATATATACAGATGAATCAATTAGATTCTTTAACATAAATTGAGTTTTTTTCCATAAAGAAAACTAAACATATTTTTCACAAACCATACTTAACATTTTTTTTTAAATTCTCTAAAAATGTACTTGTGCAAACTGACTTATCTCCCCATGTGGACGGTCACGTGTTACCCTGGACCTCATTCTCACCGTATATTTAATGCCACTGATGTTTGAGTGCATTTCCCTTTCGAATACATTTATTGCATCTGTAACAGAAAGGGAGACAAGAGGCCCATAGGCCTAGAATCGCTCTTCTGATACATTGTAGAACAGGCAAAAATTCTCACTAACCAAGATTCATCAATTAAAAAGGTTTTAAAGACCTATCACATGATAGCGAACGCGCCAAAAATCTCGGTCGTCATATTTTCCTATACAAAGTCTATAACCTATAATTATCGTTCTAGCAATAATGCCTTTTGCATGTTTCAGGATTTAAAAACATCTGTTTTAAAACACATTTTGGCCTTTAACCTCAAAACTGAGAGTCACCCTTGTGTTTGATCAGGACCTTAAAGTTCAAAGTTCAACAGGGGGCACAATCTGGTCTGAATGACAAAGTTTGAGGTTCATACATGGACCTAATCCAGTGATATGAATCTGGCAACAAAATACCTTAATCAAATGATATAACTCTGGCAACAAAATACCTTAATCAAATGATATAACTCTGGCAACAAAATACCTTAATCAAATGATATAACTCTGGCAACAAAATACCTTAATCAAATGATATAACTCTGGTAACAAAATACCTTAATCAAATGATATAACTCTGGCAACAAAATACCTTAATCAAATGATATAACTCTGGCAACAAAATACCTTAATCAAATGATATAACTCTGGCAACAAAATATTAATGCTCACAAGTTTGAATGTCATTTTCAGTTCAATAGCTCGGCGCATCTTAAATGATGTGAACAACAAGATATGAACAACAATATACTACTTCCTATGTTGAGTGTTGCTGATGTGATGTTAAGTGCAATATATACAGCTAATTCCAATGTTATTTATTACAAGTGTTTTGATTGGACAAAAATAAAGCTGAACAAGAGTTTATACATCAATAAATCTGAAAACGCGATGTGTTCATACACGCCTGAAAACAAATAACATAGTGCGGGGAAACTATTCAAATTTTTGCAATTGTTAATGAAGTGAATGAATTGGAATTATAAGAATCAAACATTCTTTTTGAAGAATTTATCGATGTGTAAACTCCGGCCATTTTACTTACAAACTTAACATAAAAGTGCTTCGCACTTTTATTCAGTTTGTGAGTAAAATGTCCGGAGTTTACACATCGATAAATTCTTCAAAAAGAATGTTTAATCCTATAATGAATCAATTAGACTCTTTAACATAAATTGAATTTTTTTCCATAAAGAAAACTAAACACATTTTTCACAAACCATACTTAACATTTTTTTTTTTAAATTCTCTAAAAATGTACTTGTGCAAACTGACTTATCTCCCCATGTGGACGGTCACGTGTTACCCTGGACCTCATTCTCACCGTATATTTAATGCCACTGATGTTTGAGTGCATTTCCCTTTCGAATACATTTATTGCATCTGTAACAGAAAGGGAGACAAGAGACCCATAGGCCTAGAATCGCTCTTCTGATACATTGTAGAACAGGCAAAAATTCTCACTAACCAAGATTCATCAATTAACAAGGTTTTAAAGATCTATCACATGATAGTGTATGAAGGGAATATCATACAGTACACTATTAGATTAGGCAATCAAAATCCAAAGACTCAAGATGCATCAACTGACAAAGTTTGATAATTGAAGTCAAATACTATCTGAAATATTCAGATATAAACGTCAAATTCAAAAGTAGGTCACAGTGACCTACTTTTTGGTTGACACACTCTGAAGACTCAAGACCCATCAACTGACAAAGTTTGATGATTGTAAGTCAAATAGTATCTGAAATATTCAAATATAGCCGGAAAAATCCAAAAATAGGTCACGGTGACCTACTTTTTAGTCAACACACTCTGAAGACTCAACATGCATCAACTGACAAAGTAAGTCAAATAGTATCTGAAATATTAAAATATAACCGTCAAATTCCAAAAGTAGGTCACGGTGACCTACTTTTTGGTCAACAAACTATGAAGACTCAAGATGCATCAACTGACAAAGTTTGATGATCCTAGCTTTCATAGTGTCCAAAATATGCATCTAAAATTGAAAATGTGAAATTTGAATGTATGCAAAATTCAAAAAGTAGGTCACTGTGACCTACGTTTTTAATAAATATGTTTCGAGGCCTCTAGATGCATCAACTTACAAGGTTTGATGATTCTAAACCTTTCAGTATCTGAAATAACAACCTAAAATGTATTCATAAATAATTAGCCATAGAATTCAGAAAGTAGGTCATGGTGACATACTTTTTACATGCCGCATTTCAATATCCCATGATTCATCAACTGACAACTTTTGATAATCATAGGTTCAAAACTGTCCAAGATATGCATCAAAATCCATTTAATAATTACCTGCGAAATTCAAAAAGTAGGTCACCATGACCTACTTTTGAGACAACATGATATTAGATCCTAAGATGCATCAACTGACAAAATTTGATGATCCTAGTCCTTATACTAAGCAAAATATCAAAGTTTTAACAAAACAAAATTTAAGGTCAACTTTGAAGTGACCTTGAGACCACACCCTTTGCCCCAGGATGATGTCTTGAACAATTTGTTTTATCTACAACCTATCCTCATCTTTATGCATAAGTTTGGTGATGATTTGCCCAGTGGTTCTTGAGAGGAAGATTTTTAGCCACCACTACTTTTGTTTGCATTTTCCTAATTATCTCCCCTTGTTAAAAGGTAACAAGCCTAGTTTTAGTACAAATACAAGTCCTTGGACCAAGGATACCCTGTGACAAATTTGACAAAAATTGGCCGAGGGGTTCTTAAGATATAGCCCTTTTTCCAAAAAGTTGACGCACACCGCACGCCAAACATATGGCCATATGATTAGCTCTTTGAGCCTTCGGCTCAGAAGAGCTAAAAATGCAACGAACCAGACCGGGATTCGAACCAGGTGCGCTACCAATGAAGCTGTGGCACTGGCAATCAAAACCTTCTGACCCTCACATTTCTCCCTCCGTAAAAGGTTTCACACCTTAAACAGAGGCTGGAATATGACATCAAATGTAACTGGAAAAGAAAAAAAGCAACAGATTAGAGCGAGGCCAAACACAGGCTCCCTGAATCTCTGGTCAGGTGCTTTACACTGTACCAATTGAGCTCTGTAGTCACATGTGAAGGGAACTGGCTGACAGCCACACAGGAAATAAACAAAACACTAATAAGAATTAGTACTCTTTTAATATCGAAAATGACAGATTCTATATTCCATTCCCAATGTAATATTCAAAACATTTCAGATTAGAAATATATGTACGGCTGTGTTATACGACACTCAAGAAAAAGACGCACTGTGTAAAATTGCGCTTTGCGATTTCTTTCTGAATACGAAAAAATTGGGTCCGGCTCAACACGCATTGTTATAAAAATTTAAGAAAATGTTATTAAAATTGAGTCTATCACTGCTTAACAATATTTGGAGGAAAATGTCAAAGTGATTGAATGAGATAATTCAAAATTTGATATCACTTTGCTTATCATACATCCATAGACTAGAACAATATTTTCTAGCTAGAATTACATTTGTACATGCACTACTGTGACATCATTTTAGATTTTGTTGGAGTGCTAAAATAATTTATGCCGTAAAATGGCTGAAATAATGCCAAAACGGGTACAACATCAATTAATCAATCAATCAAACTAAAGGAATTTCATTTCAATAACAGGATTTTTATTTTTTCTAAGGAATTTATTTTTCTAAAAGGATATATAAAAAAATCTCATAAGTTTTCCTTTTTCAAATTCTTATAAGGTCAATAATTGTATATGACAAACTCTCCATTTTATGTTCGAGTGAAATATGATACAATTAATGACATTTTTTTGGTTAATACTACATCTGTATGTTTTAGTTCCGGACCACACTCCATAATATTGTACTTCGAGGGTAGTTAAACCCACAGATACCAACGCAATTGTACGCTTTTATCAAAATCCATCCAGAGTTCCGCAGCTTTACTGGAAATACATAACAAGACGAGAAGCAGGCTCATGTAAACAATAAATCGGTTCCCAGGTTGGACTGGAGTTTTGATTTACAGATTTCCTGTCAACGGTAGTTAAGGTGGGATGTTGGTTGGTTATCTGGTTTGTTGTATGAAAGATGAAGATAACGAACATTGATCAATCCCATAACTCCTATAAGCAATACAAAATAGAGATTTTAGCAAACATGGACCTTTGGATATACCAGAGTTGGGGTCAGGTGCCTAGGAGGAGTAAGCATCCCCTGTCGACCGGTCACACCCGCCATGAGCCCTATATCTAACAATCGGTGTGAAACACGTCAGACAGCATTTGACCAATGATAGGTGAGATCGTTATAACGACCATATAATTTGCGAAATGCTGACTTCAATCGAGACTGTTGAAACCTCTGTACAATCAACTTGTTTGTCAATAGCTTGCCTTTGTATTTACATTTTAACCTGGTCACTTTAGCTTCGTATTGGCAATTCGCTAGGTATATTGAGACCGAAGGGGGGTGTAGTTGCGTTGGTCTTTATACCCCTATCAACTCTGACAAACTATTGCAATTTTGCCTTTTATCTGCACTGATGATGGACTTTTCTCCGCTAGCAAGTACACTGGAGATTGAGTACTATAGATCTGTGTCGGTCAATGCCATTGGTTAGACCCGCCATTGAGTAACCTCGGGCATCTTCTAATGTAATACCGAAAAACACCAAGGCGTGTAGTATTACTGAAAGAACATTAAAAGTTCCACCTTTTTTGGTGGGGGTACTCCTAGATATAGTTTAAATAATTGCGCATTGTCATGCACTATGATATGAATTATCGACTACATTTATACATGTACATAATGGACCATCGAAAAGAGCCAAAACAATTTTAATACACCTAGACGTATTGTTTGCCTGCGAATAAAAAACAGAACACGGTATAAACGGATTCAAAATTTTAGAAATGCAAGATTGCGATATTTTGTCGAAATGGCATTTAATTTAAGGAGGTATGCTACACCACAGAAATTTGATGTAGATGAAAAGTGGAGATATGTACAACAATATTTTGAAGTTGAAATTTTTTTTAATTTACTTTATTTTGTCAAAAAATACAGTTTTAGTAGAAGGTAATCTGAAAAAATTTAAAACCCTTGCTGGACTTGAACCTGCGACCTACAGTTCAGTAGTCAGTATTCTAACCTACTGAGCTACTCAGCTAAGTTTTTAAATAGAAAAGAAAAAGTCTAATATTGCTGATATCGATTTTTTCATCCATGTTTTTAAAGGAAGTCAGCCATTATGACGATGTAGAGTACTACCTTAAGTATACACGACTAATCCCCGATTTGCTGTTAACAGGACATCTGTAAATCAGATATCATTGACCTCACTAATCATGCTGTTCCTGATTGCTGCGTACCACCTGGATATACATGTACGAGTATATTTAATCCAGTAAAACTTTGAAACTTGAGAGTTTAATAAAAGCGCCAAACGACAATGGGAAATGATAAATAGATACAATAGTCATGGAATCCATGAATTTTCAGGATATAGTTCTGATTACTTTTGTTGATTAAAAAGCGGCTGAATCAAAATTAGTGTGTAAATTAATCAAAATCAGATCCTTTGTAACCCTCCCCTATAATTGCTACACTTGTATTGGAGTGTATCGTAAGTACAGCGGAATACACGAGTCCAATTTTAATTAGATTAGGGTTGTGGGTCCATATACCAGGTGTCTGTGGCTAAAACATCATATTGACAGAAAAAAATGTCAGTAATTGTTTTATCGTATGATTAGATGATTCAAAGTATCGAAACTGGTTACTAATGTCTACGAAACGATATCAAAGACAACTGAAAAGTCGGCTAAATGGGTACACCCAACAGGCTGTCCTTTTAATTGTCTTTAATAATGAGTCTTTACGTAAAGCTTATTTGATATATAATGCTGAAATAAATCATTGTGTTAAAGATTGCAATATGATATTGTTCTAATTCACTCTGTCAGTGCTACATGGAGATCCAATATAACCTTCAGTATACAACTGTATCACCGCCTCGCTATCAAATACAGATTTGGGAAGTTTTTTTTTTATCCCATTGTCAGTATTGTGCGATCATCGTTTCATTACATTTTTACTTGTTATTCTTTAAATTAACATTCCATTAGAAGAGGTTTTGCCAGGCGCGCCTGTAGAAGGGGGAGGGTGGTGGTGGTACAAGCTCTCCCCCACTGATCTGGGTAGAAAATAAATACATTTGCCTTCTAATTGTACATATATGTAATTTGATAAAACGCTTCTGTACAACAAAACCGTGTATGCTAAACTTAACGACAATCGTTTCTGTAGAACAAAATCTTATATGCTAAAATCCTGATTGTGTTAGCGCAGGGTTTCATAATAGTACAATATGCTGGTTGAACTGTTTGCTGAAGTCTTACTATCCGATCACTATATCTGATTTAAAAGTAACAGATTCCATTTTGATCTTCCAATAAGATCGGGAAGTGAAGAGCCATATCGATTCTCCACCTCGATAAAATCATGGCACTTTAACATCTCCTTCACACAAGCAAGGAATTATTGACGTATTAGTTCAAGTAATTTATTTGAACCGTTGATGAGGTGAAAATGATATATGCGGTATTTACATAATTTTGTTCAACACATTTCAAGATATGAAAAATATCTTTATTTCCGTGAGCCATACCTGTATATCATATGGCATCTATAAATCTAAAAACGTGATAAGTAATAGACGTTTTCTATTAAAAATATCTCCTTTTTTCCAATGTTAATGACTTTCAGTTTTCCCTTAGCATCAAAATACCATCAAAATAATTTTTATTTGGAATCTATATTCGATTTTCACATGTGTAAACCCCTGTACAGGTGTCATATTTCCTTGTTTTATTTACTGACTTTGTGTATAAATACCAAATTCCTGCGAGTAAATTATTTCAAACGTTTTTTATTAATACAATTGTATCAGTATTCATTGTTAAGAATGATGGTCAAGTCGCCCTGAATACAACTCACCCCCTGTCTACAACTCACCCCCTGTTTGGGACAACTCACCCACTCCGTCAAGACAATTCGCCCTCTCTATGAAAACACTTTTTCCATTGCTGAATCAATATCTTTTTAGTATAAGAAATATATAAACCTTGATAGCCTATTCTATTTTCATGCTTTTAGTAACACAAGCGTGTATCTTATTTCATTAGTTCATTTTCCCACCCACTTTAGACAACTTGCTCGTGCGAGATCCTTGTGGTTTGGCAGATATATAGAGAATATCACAAGCTATTAAAATCCACACCATTTGTTTGTTGTTTTTTTTTTAGTTTCAGTTTCTTTATTTCCGTGAGCCATGCATGTATGTCATATGGCCCCATATCTATAAATTTAAAAACATGATAAGTAATAGACGTTTCCTATTAAAAATATCTCCTTTTTTTCAAGTGTTAATGACTTTCAGTTTTCCCTTAGCATCCTTCATGACTTACGTGTAAATATTTATTACCAAGAAAACGGGTTTTGTTTTCTTTTTGTAAAGTTGTGTACGTTGTGTTAATGCCTTCATATAAGACGACATATCAAAAAATCGCAAATGTTTTCATTCTTTCTTTTCTCCTAACAGTACTACATGCACAGGTATAAACAGTACTACATGTACAGGTATAAACAGTACTACATACACAGGTATAAATAGTACTACATACACAGGTATAAACAGTACTACATACACAGGTATAAACAGTACTACATGTACAGGTATAAACAGTACTACATGTACAGGTATAAACAGTACTACATGTACAGGTATAAACAGTACTACATACACAGGTATAAACAGTACTACATGCACAGGTATAAACAGTACTACATGCACAGGTATAAACAGTACTACATGTACAGGTATAAACAGTACTACATACACAGGTATAAAGAAATGGTAAGGCTATAGAGTATGTAAAAGGGAAACAGTAAATTATGATGACTGTATGCATCTCTCTCTCTCTCTCTCTCTCTCTCTCTCTCTCTCTCTCTCTATATATATATATATATATACATATACTTTTGGCAGCGTCTTATAAACATGTACAAGTTTCTTTGCAGAATGTTTGTAATATATATATATATATGTGTGTGTGTGTGTGTGTGTGTGTGTGTGTGTGTGTGTGTGTGTGTGTGTTTAAAAAGAAAATAAATACTTAAAAAAAAGTTATGATGATTGCCTTGAACCCAGCTTGACCCTGCAAAGGGAGCTAACTTCCCCTGAATGTGCTATTCAACAATTTATTTTCATTCTTTTGGTGACAGCATTCAATTACAAAGTTGCTGATTCCATTTCTTATTCATGATTATTGCGATGGGTAATTAACGCAAGACCAAACGATAAAATGATAATACCTCAGTCTTAACACGCTCTCATTTATCATTGAACCTTTCCAATCGATTTTAAAACTTCTTTAAGATAATTATGTCCGGTTCCCACTTTAAATAAGTTAAATTAACATTTTAAAACAGAAAGCAAAAAAATAAATAAATAAAAATGAAAAAAAAATGACGGGCTTGCCAAACAAGTGAACATAAAATGATCGTAAAATAAATATTTCATTTCTCGATAAAAGTGCGTAGTACATTGACCTATTTGTTTGTGTTAGTATAGTTAATATGACAAGGGATATAAAAGCAACAGGGTCATTTCTTCACACTTCTATTTGCTTGTATTATTATTTATACTTTCATGTAAAATACTCAAATCTGATTGGACGAGAAGCATTTGAAAAAACATGACATTGTTACCCTCTGAGAACAGAAAGCGCGCGGTCCAGGGTGATAGTATCTAGCAACGGGTAACAGTACTTGATAACAGTGATACTATAAAAATTATCACATGCGTCAAATGATTGATCAAATGTCAACAGACATAAGTTTTCTGCTTTGTTGTTTTTATAACATTCAGTATGATAAAACAAATATTGTAGGTAGTTGAGGGTAACAATGTTACCCTCAAACTACATGCAATATCTGTATGATACTCCCATGAAACAAACAACGTATACATTTATTCGTACATCTAAGAAAGCGGTCCAGCATCGCTCGCTCGCGTAGCATGATCAAAGACTGTGACAGAGAAAACTCGACCTACATAAACGTCAGAATTTTTCCCGACCAAAATTTCCCATAATAACGAATAAACTGCCTCTAGCAGCACAGTCCCTGACCATCTTAACCAAAAACATTAAAAACAGGTGAAAAATGTAAGGGGCCGGGCGTTCTTCACATGATACACACAGGTGCTTGTGGACAGTACTTCCGGTACTCCCCTTCTTTTATTTTTAAATGTTCAATTCCTTGGGTATTTCGGACGTATTTTTGATAAAATATGTAACTTCAGAGTTTATCTATTTCAATGGAATACACAAATATCGCATAGAAACCGTTTTTATGATCGGTGATATGACATTTTTAAAAACGGTTTCTATGCGAGATTTGTGTATTCCATTGAAATAGATAAACTCTGAAGTTACATATTTTATCAAAAATACGTCCGAAATACCCAAGGAATTGAACATTTAAAAATAAAAGAAGGGGGGTACCGGAAGTCCTGTCCACAAGCACCTGTGATCATACATGCTGTACTCATATAGAAATGGGTATCCGTAAGTGTCATACATACGGATATCCTAACCACCGTTCTGCTTTTTATTATCAGCCGCCCGGAGTTTTAGAGTATAGAATCATATTGCTGCTATGTGCTTCTCGAACCATCGCTGCGATGATACGATAACATGACACTACCATCCTCATCGCACTCGCCGTCTTTAATAGTGCAATTACGCATGCGCGAATAGGTGAAAGTTTTGAAGGAGCTATTGGTAACACAAGCAAGATAGTCGGAAATACTTGTCGATATCATTTGGTTCTTTTTTATTACATCAATATCTGTACATGCCTTGATTTAATTAAAAACTGCTCATACGCAGAATAAGCTTTTGCGTATCGAATTAGTTGAGAGACATAAACACCATATGCAGGTTATAATGGAATATTACTACGTAAATATAGGTTGTTGACAATGGAAAAGCTGAATATATTTCCGAGTCTAAAGTATTGTATGCATTTTTTCTACTTATATCAGAACAAGTGTTGTAGCATAGACCCCCCCCACCCCGGGAAAACGGGCCTGGGATAAATGTTCCTTCGTAGGAGGAAAAGGCACCCCAGCGTATAATTTCCCCTATCTACAAAGTCCGTATAGAGTTTCCCCATGGGCCGAAAAACCGCCCTGGTATAGAACCCCCCCCCCCCCCCCCCCCTCTTGTTTCCAGATTTCATTTGTTATAGTTTAATGAAATAAATATGCGCTCATTAATATTACGATATTCATGAAATAAACGATTTTTTTAAGATGTTGAAGTTGGGTTTACACGCTGAAAACTTTGAATTGCATATAGTAAATACAATATGCTTTCCAAAAGACTGAAACGATGGTTAATATCATTAGGATTTTTCGTAAAAAGTTGACTAAAAGATATACAATTAAAATAATTATCTGAAAAGTAAAATAGATGCACTGTATAAATAAAAGTAATTTAATTTTCCCGTTTTAATATTTAAATTCGAACTTTTGAATTTAAAAAACTTCTTTCCAACTTCACTATTTCAAATATTAGATACGACAAAGACTTGAGGTGTCTGAATAAGGGTATACCATTACACGATTTGAATAATTTCCTTTAAAAAAACCATAAGATGATGATTGTGTAACACAAGACCCTGCTCAAAATAAAAAATAAAAAAAATAAGAGGAATTCCTGGGTCTAGATAAGCAAAACAATTCTAGTAATAGAACTGGAAACGGACACATAGCTAAAATGTAAGAAGGGGAGAAAAGCGTACTCTTATTTAGGGGGAAAATCTATACTGGGACGGTTTTTCCTAGGGAGGGAATTGGGCCCGGGCTAATTCTTTCTTGGGGAATTTCCATGCTAGTCCCACCTTTCCGGGGGGGGGGGATGTATCCCGGGCCCGTTTTTTCGGAGGAAAAGTCTATGCGGGGGAAATTCTATGCTACAACACCGGAACCCATTCATAACGCCCCATTTAGTGGTTATTTATTCTATTTTACTCAATTTTATGGAATATATATGTAACAAATTCTGTTGAATACAGCACATATAGCTTTAAAATGCTTTTAAAAAAGCACATTCTGTGCAATTTTAAGGACCATAATCACCCCACCTCCATATGGGATGGAGATACATTATTTTCAAAAATTGAAAAATCACTACTCCCACTGCACCTTTGGAAAATATGAGATATACATGTATATATACTAATATCTGCATTCAGAGTGTTATTTAAATTTAGTATGAATTAGGAATTAGTTGTGAAATTTTATGAATATAGATTAGGTATTAGTGATGAAAATTTTTGAGTATGAATTAGAAATTGGTGTTAAAAATATTGAGTACATTGTATATATTAGCAAGTGATAGAAATTTGTGAGCATAAATTAGGAACTGGTGAAAAACTTGGTGGACTGAGATTACTCCATCAAGAATTCAGAGACATTGTCGTGATATCCCTGTATAATGTTGATGTCTACAGTGACCTTGCTCTCCAGCCTCACACATCTACAGGAGATCCGAGAGTTTACAGGAGATCCGAGAGTTTGGGAACGAAACAGTTATCCAGCCTCACACATCTACAGGAGATCCGAGAGGTTGGGGGAGCAAACAGTTATCTAGTGTTTCATAACGATTGTTAAGCCGTTCTTGGCACACTGATTTTGACTGCGGATAACTCCATTTACATGATCAAGATATAGGGTTCACGGCGGGTGTGACCGGTCAACAGGGGATGCTTACTCCTCCCAGGCACCTGATCCCACCTCTGGTGTGTCCAGGGGTCCGTGTTTGCCCAACTCTCTATTTAGTATTGCTTATAGGAGTTATCAGATTGATCACTGTTCGTTATCTTCACCTTGCATCTATTAGAGGTCCGAGAGTTTGGGGAGGAAACAGTTATCCAGCCCCTCACATCTACTAGAGATCCGAGAGTGTGGAAAGGAAACAGTTATCCAGCCTCTCACATCTACGGGAGATCCGAGAGTTTGCAGGAGATCCGAGAGTTTGGGGAGGAAGCAGTTATCCAGCCCCTCACATCTACTAGAGATCCGAGAGTGTGGAAAGGAAACAGTTATCCAGCCCCTCACATCTACTAGAGATCTGAGAGTGTGGGGATGAAACAGTTATCCAGCCTCTCACATCTACTAGAGATCTGAGAGTGTGGGGAGGAAACAGTTATCCAGCCCCTCACATCTACTAGAGATCTGAGAGTGTGGGGAGGAAACAGTTATCCAGCCTCTCACATCTACTAGAGATCTGAGAGTGTGGGGAGGAAACAGTTATCCAGCCTCTCACATCTACAGGAGATCCGAGAGTTTGCAGGAGATCCGAGAGTTTGGGGAGGAAACAGTTATCCAGCCCCTCACATCTACTAGAGATCCGAGAGTTTGGGGAGGAAACAGTTATCCAGCCCCTCACATCTACTAGAGATCTGAGAGTGTAGGGAGGAAACAGTTATCCAGCCTCTCACATCTACAGGAGATCCGAGAGTTTGCAGGAGACCCGAGAGTTTGGGGAGGAAACAGTTATCCAGCCCCTCACATCTACTAGAGATCTGAGAGTGTGGGGAGGAAACAGTTATCCAGCCCCTCACATCTACTAGAGATCCGAGAGTGTGGGAAGGAAACAGTTATCCAGCCTCTCACATCTACAGGAGATCCGAGAGTTTGCAGGAGACCCGAGAGTTTGGGGAGGAAACAGTTATCCAGCCCCTCACATCTACTAGAGATTTGAGAGTGTGGGGAGGAAACAGTTATCCAGCCTCTCACATCTACTAGAGATCTGAGAGTGTGGGGAGGAAACAGTTATCCAGCCTCTCATATCTACAGGAGATCCGAGAGTTTGCAGGAGATCCGAGAGTTTGGGGAGGAAACAGTTATCCAGCCCCTCACATCTACTAGAGATCCGAGAGTTTGGGGAGGAAACAGTTATCCAGCCCCTCACATCTACTAGAGATCTGAGAGTGTAGGGAGGAAACAGTTATCCAGCCTCTCACATCTACAGGAGATCCGAGAGTTTGCAGGAGACCCGAGAGTTTGGGGAGGAAACAGTTATCCAGCCCCTCACATCTACTAGAGATCTGAGAGTGTGGGGAGGAAACAGTTATCCAGCCCCTCACATCTACTAGAGATCCGAGAGTGTGGGAAGGAAACAGTTATCCAGCCTCTCACATCTACAGGAGATCCGAGAGTTTGCAGGAGACCCGAGAGTTTGGGGAGGAAACAGTTATCCAGCCCCTCACATCTACTAGAGATTTGAGAGTGTGGGGAGGAAACAGTTATCCAGCCTCTCACATCTACTAGAGATCTGAGAGTGTGGGGAGGAAACAGTTATCCAGCCTCTCATATCTACAGGAGATCCGAGAGTTTGCAGGAGATCCGAGAGTTTGGGGAGGAAACAGTTATCCAGCCCCTCACATCTACTAGAGATCCGAGAGTGTGGAAAGGAAACAGTTATCCAGCCCCTCACATCTACTAGAGATCTGAGAGTGTAGGGAGGAAACAGTTATCCAGCCTCTCACATCTACAGGAGATCCGAGAGTTTGCAGGAGACCCGAGAGTTTGGGGAGGAAACAGTTATCCAGCCCCTCACATCTACTAGAGATCTGAGAGTGTGGGGAGGAAACAGTTATCCAGCCCCTCACATCTACTAGAGATCCGAGAGTGTGGGAAGGAAACAGTTATCCAGCCTCTCACATCTACAGGAGATCCGAGAGTTTGCAGGAGACCCGAGAGTTTGGGGAGGAAACAGTTATCCAGCCCCTCACATCTACTAGAGATTTGAGAGTGTGGGGAGGAAACAGTTATCCAGCCTCTCACATCTACTAGAGATCTGAGAGTGTGGGGAGGAAACAGTTATCCAGCCTCTCACATCTACAGGAGATCCGAGAGTTTGCAGGAGATCCGAGAGTTTGGGGAAGAAACAGTTGTCCAGCCCCTCACATCTACTAGAGATCCGAGAGTGTGGAAAGGAAACAGTTATCCAGCCCCTCACATCTACTAGAGATCTGAGAGTGTAGGGAGGAAACAGTTATCCAGCCTCTCACATCTACAGGAGATCCGAGAGTTTGCAGGAGACCCGAGAGTTTGGGGAGGAAACAGTTATCCAGCCCCTCACATCTACTAGAGATCTGAGAGTGTGGGGAGGAAACAGTTATCCAGCCCCTCACATCTACTAGAGATCCGAGAGTGTGGGAAGGAAACAGTTATCCAGCCTCTCACATCTACAGGAGATCCGAGAGTTTGCAGGAGACCCGAGAGTTTGGGGAGGAAACAGTTATCCAGCCCCTCACATCTACTAGAGATCTGAGAGTGTGGGGAGGAAACAGTTATCCAGCCTCTCACATCTACAGGAGATCCGAGAGTTTGCAGGAGACCCGAGAGTTTGGGGAGGAAACAGTTATCCAGCCCCTCACATCTACTAGAGATCTGAGAGTGTGGGGAGGAAACAGTTATCCAGCCCCTCACATCTACTAGAGATCTGAGAGGGTGGGGAGGAAACAGTTATCCAGCCTCTCACATCTACAGGAGATCCGAGAGTTTGGGGAGGAAACAGTTATCCAGCCCCTCACATCTACTAGAGATCTGAGAGTGTGGGGAGGAAACAGTTATCCAACCCCTCACATCTACTAGAGATCTGAGAGTGTGGGGAGGAAACAGTTATCCAGCCTCTCACATCTACAGGAGATCCGAGAGTTTGCAGGAGACCCGAGAGTTTGCAGGAGACCCGAGAGTGTGGGGAGGAAACAGTTACACTACCAGTACATGTATCTACGTGAAAGTGCCAGGTGATAACACTAGGCAGACGATAATATTCGAACTGATAACCATCCGCGTTTGAAAGTACCGCTCTGCTTATGGAACTCTATCGTGGTTTAAAAGGAAACAAAATAGTTTCTCCAAATTCTCCATGTATGGGACCAAAATGACAAAAGTCAGCAAAAGGTTAGATCTCCAATTTAAAATACCAATTTTCATTTCATCACTTTTGCAAACATAAAATCTGGAAAATTTAGAAATAAATATTTAGTTTAAGGAATTAGTTTGTTTTAAACAAACACGCTGCTGTCCCCGCTTAATCACTACAGCGGATTAAAGCGAGTTATTTGCCGCCGTTCGAGTGTCATCCAGTTTTTCCACGTATTCTCGGAGATCATTTAATTTGACAACCTCGTGTTCATTACTTTTCTCGTCCTCGTGCCCAGCACAACATCTCTTCTGTCTGTATCATTAACGGGGAAGAAACTAAAGGTCTTTTCTCTCTCCTTCAGAGAACATGAAACACGCTGACAGATTTCAGCGTTCATATTTTTTCTTCAGGATCCATTATGAATTATTCCAACAAAGTATCGATTTCCATCACTGCAGAATCTTGAAATGATTAGAAAGAATTAATTTGATGACACGATCGTAAAATCTGAAGATTGCAAAAGCCAGCGAAATCCTACTATACTAAAATAGAAAGACTTTAATGAATAACAGGAAATTATCACAGGTTTTACGGTGTAACATCGAGGGCATTGACAAAGTAATAAATTTAAGTCTAATTCTCAACATCACAACCTGTAGGTAATTACTAGATGGAATATGTATCACATTTCTTTCTTATTTCGTTCTTAAAGCGAAACTGACCGCATAATGGCACTCCGTACACTCAGAGAAGTTCTACAACCCGACATTTTGTGCATTTTACCATATTTCTTGAAAAGAAAATTGCACATCACAAATAGCTCGAATTTCATGGGTGATCTGCATTATATAGTCAGTGATGGCGCCAGTGTCTGTATTATGAAAGACTTGTGAAGTCTCGTCAAAATAAACAAGTTATCAGATGTAAGTTCGGATCGGATCACTTACTTTCAGAATTAGAAAGAAAGTACAACCTGCTGTTAATTTTTTTTTTAGAACATGGAAATTGACAACGTTAGAACGGCTTTAGAACCATATCCAGCCTTAGTAGTCACCGTTTTCCTTATCTTTAGAAGTAAGTTTTTAGAAGTAATTCTTACGCTAAACAGTGTTTACTACATTTGATAAGCACGATATTACCCCCCCCCCCCCAAAAAAAAAATACAAACCAAAAAAAACAAAAAACAATACTCTGTCGAGTGGGAATTAATAATTACTTATTTAACATCTTCCAATATACAATCACACTTATACGTGTTTATTTATGGAATATTGTATCTCATAGATACCCTGGTTTTGTCCTCATGTGATTAACCAAGGAAGTTGTTTTTAAAGAAGTAATCATATCCTTTAAAGGAGCATATTTCACACTAAACCCACGAGATATGTCTGTTTTCGACATATGGAGAAAAAAAAGCAAAATACAAATTCTCAAAAAAGTCTTTTGGTAAAAAAGGTACATAACTTCTTTTTTATAATCTAAAGAGAAAAATATAGGTTATGATGCACTTATCTTAGTTAGAGTCAGAAGAAATGGGTCTTTCAAAAACATTGAGACATTGAACTTGTGAAAGTTATAAACCCTTAGCGCTGGGCCAAGTCAAACAATGTGATAAAGCAGTACTTATTTCTATAATTAATTTATCCATGATTTATTAGTACCTTTTATTGGTCTGAATTCTGTAAAACGTTTCTATTTTATAGATAGGATACCTAAAGAAAATTCACACTTTTCAACAGTGTGTCATTTTCATTAATGAGGCAGTAGCGCGGGATTGTAATACAATGAATTAAATAATTTCTCTATTCCCTTCAGAGTAAATGTCTCTGACGTTACAGGAACCCGATCATATCTTGAAATAAACTTCAACTAATCACTCTTGAAATTTAGATTTTTACACTTTATTATTCAATAGCAGTTTTAACCAGATTGAAATCCAACCTGCCTTGCCAACCACTTAGTAAATAAATCTTCGTTCTGACTTAACCATGCTGAAAACAAATGCTCATCAATTATACATTGAAGCTGGTAAATATTGCAATTCTATTATGATCCCAAAAGAGATCGGATTCTGTTACAGTTGTACAGACATTGTTAAGAGCGAAACGCATTTTCTATTAAAGAGGCCTCGTATACAAACCTTTATGAGAAAATCATTCACAAAGATTTCCTACCAAACCGAGTGCGTCTGTTATTTTAAGTCCAAATAATCTTGAATTTCTTGCAATTTAAAAAATATGCATCACTGAGAAACCAAATTCGACTGGTTTATTTCTTTCTTTTTTCTTTTTGGACCCATTTATCAAATTAAACAAATTATACTATGTGGTCGTGGATGTGTTGTTCACAGACGAGCTCCAGAAGCGAAACACTAGAGGGGCTTGTGCAGGACAGGCGAATGAAATAAAATTCGTTGTCACCGTACTGTGTAGGGAATAAATTAAAGTAATTCAATTCAATTTCAATTCTTTATTGTCCTTGACTTATACAATTCATGGGAATGCATCTAGTACATGTACATGTATTTACACAATATATCAAATTGTATAAGATAAACAACAGGTGAGTGGACATGAGAAGATAGGAGGAGAAAAAAATTACAAATATAAGATGATATACATATACATGTAATCACATTATGAGATGCACAATTTATTAGAAAAATTACATTATTGACTTACAATGCTAAACTTCGTATTTTCACAGCTTGAACTAAGAATTTTCCCAAGTTATTGAGTTCTTTGGTATTGTCTACACTAAGGAGCTTAACTAATTTAAAGACAATTGGTTTTTTGTAATAGAAACCCTTAATATATTTCTTTCTCAAATCGATGTAAAATGGACATTTCAGGATAAAATGAAACCCATCTTCTCTATCATTATAATCACATAATTTATAAAGCCTCGCAGTCCTTAAAACTTTGTAATAGATGTGCAACAATTTCTTTTATCAGATATTTGTTGTAGTTTAGACAGACATTGGAGTGATTGATTAGAATGTTTGTTGGGTGTATGAAGGGCATTTGCGTGTACAGGTATTGTTTTAAATAAATAAAATGAAATACTAGTAGAAATGACACGAATAGTTACGGGTCATAAGATATTGTACGCAGTGTACAGGTAATTGTCCTAAAAACGAGTTCCTCAAAATAGTAATTATTAGCATGAAAGGCGAAGATAACGAACAGTGATCAATCTCATAACTTCTATAAGCAATACTAAATAGAGAGTTGGGCAAACACGGACCCCTAGACATACCAAAGGTGGGATCAGGTGCTTAGGAGGAGTAAACATCCCCTGTCGACCGGTCACACCCGCCGTGATCCCTATATCCTGATCAAGTAAACGGAGTTATCCGTAGTCAATACAAAATCCCATTACTAAGCATCTAGTGGATTTAGATATGAATAGAATAAGTTTGCAAAGTATTAATGCGACGAATATAGTCCTCTTACAAATTCTCGATTAAGGAGGAATGTTACACCAGAGATATTTGACGTGGATGAAAAGTGGATAATATGTACAATAATATTTTTAAATTGAAAACTTTAAAATCTACTTTATTTAGTCAAAAATACAGTTATAGTAGAAAATGATCTAGGAGAAAACAATTAAAACCCCTGCTGTTGAACACGATCCCGCGATCTACAGTTCAACATTCAACATGCTAACCTACTCAGCTTGGCAAATAAATCTAAAAGGAATAGATAAATATTGTTGATATTCATATTTTCATTAATGATTTAAAATGAATTCATCCATTATGAAGAAGTAGTATGCCACCTTAAATATGTAACTTTTTAGACAAAATGAAAGAATGTGTGTAGCATATGTATTTTTAAAAAAATGATATAAAAGTTCCCTTTGACAGGATTTGAACCGAAATACCCCATTAACGCAATGGCAAAGCCATTCCTAGTAAATAGCTAGATGTTTATGATAGAGTTCATATGTCGATGGCACAGGTAAAATGAGCTCGGTGATAATTACAGGAGCGAAAAGTAATTTCCGAAATATTAGACAAAAATTGTTATCGGTCCACTCCTGCGATTCTATTATGAAAAAAACTGTTCTTAATCGTAAAATGAAGAATGCAGGCTTTGAATTTTGTACATTTGAATAAGAACCTTTGACCAAGCAATGACCGAACGAAGACCGTAAGACGTGCGTATCATTGGTCAATTTAGTGCTTTGTATATTTCCTGTACAGTGTATTTGACCTAGTATCCTCGTTGTGGATCCAACACATATAGGTATCGGGTGTTGTTGGAACATTAGTGCTTTATATATACACTATACATGTATATATTTTTTTCATTAGATTTAGATCAGATGAATAATGACTGTACTTGTTAAAAATGGAGTACCTGCAAAGCATGATGCAAAGAGGTATCAATGGAATCCACATCAACTGTACACACTCACACACCCTTCATTATATAACTGGTTCATAACCCCCCCCCCCCCCCCCCCCCCCAGCATAACAAGTTGATTACATGGCCAGATACACTGTTGAAAGTGTCGTGGGTTATAAGGCGATTTACTAGGAAAAATGAACCTGCACGCTGTACATGCGATGTGAATGTTATACACAGCGTGATGCTTTGAACAGAAAGCTGAACTGTTTAATTACTAATTACAATATATTGTATCTCATTAGCGCATTTTGAAAAAAAAACCTCTCCAATTATGTTGAACTGCATGGCCAATTTCTGACGTACTTCAAACTAGTTTTTTTTATCAATGTGCACTGCGAAGGACCAAATTTTCAACGCACCTTGAAAAATTAAAGTACTGAAAATACTGGTAGGCGTAAGTTTATGTGAAATGATCTGCATGGCTATTGAGAAGGTGCAGAAATATGTCATAGTACTTGCATTTGACAGTATCGTATACTCATATCAGTGTACTTCTTCATCTGCGTTTCCAACACTACTGTCAATGTAACACTGTCACTGGTATGCTTCCATAGTTAACAAACAGTTGAAACAATGGGATTACGCTATTTATGACCTGGGAATTCCCTTAATCATTCATTAACCTCACTTTCTAATTTATACACTTACTTGTTTACCTGTACTCGGTGTGTTAGTTTTCGTGGATATGTAACAAACACAATGAGATTACATAACCACAAACATTACCTACATGTAATTGTATATGTACAATATGATGCAATCTATTTTAGTACAAAATGGCGACGTGTTTACGTTCGCGCTTTGACCTACAATTTGTACCCCATGTTTGCGCCCCATGCGGAAGGTTAGGGTTCGAATCCCGGCCGCGACAGACCTAAGTCGTTAAAACAGGTAGTTACAGTTCCATCGTCAAACACTCGGCATCAAATGTGAATGTCACTTGTCCTTGGAGATGACCTTAAAACGGATGTCCCGTGTTACAGTACATTTGTAGGTGTGGCACGCTAAAGAACCCTCACTTTTCAATGGCCGTAAGTGACGAGCATGGGCCTAAATTTGAAGCTCTTCACCGGTCTTAATGGCATCTCTAAATGAGTGAAAAATTCTCGAGAGAGACTTGAAACAAGATACAATCAATTAATTCATGTGTCACACGATTTTGTTGTCGTCTGCTTTATAAACAAATCTGAGCCGGCGGAAGCAAAATGGGGCGCAAAGGTAAGGAGTTGAGCAACGAGGTAAAAAAAATCGCTTGAAAATTATTACAAGAAGGGAAAACTATCAGCTACGTGTCGGAAACATTGGATGTGTGCAGGATTACAATCGCAAGTTTTAAGGAGCGTGTAGAACGTCGATGATCCATATAAAACATCCCGAGACGAGGCAGAAAACCTATCGTGACAGCCATGGACTATCGACAGTTAGACAGGCCAGTAAAAACTAACAGAGGAGAAAGTTTACAGGAAATTACGGACAAATTTAATGAAAATACAAAATCGACCAATATCTAAATGAACTGAACAATCACATGGATTTGTTAGACGGATTGCGAAGAAATGAACTGAACAATCACATGGATTTGTTAGACGGATTGCGAAGAAAGAACTAGTAAGTCGAGAAGTTAACAGGAGAAAGCGCTTATCGTGGTGTCGAGAAAAAAGAAAACTGACAGTTGACAACTTCTGGAGAAAAAGTTATTTTCTCAAATGAATCCAAGACAGTTGTGGGACAAGATTCTCGTGTATACGCGGGCTGTTCGATATGTAATGTGCATTGTACTTTGCACGATTTCGTGGATGATGATACTCTTGAATAGCTCTATTCAATACTTTTCCAACGGTATAAAGACGAGCCTTCAGCTCCACATTGTTTTAAACAAATTACTTATTGTCATTTCAATAGAGCCAGTCGTTGATCACTGCTATAAAAATGGTTGGGAAACGGGTTGAGCATATTGAAGAAATTAGAGCTTGTATATAAGTTCGCACAAAACTCGGTCATTCGGTAATGCAGATTTTTACTGATTGGGGGGAAGATTATGGGTCTGATAAGGTATCTTATGAGACAGTTCGTAGGTGGAGAAAGAAATTTCTGACTGGCACAGAATCCGTCAAAGATGCAGCAAAATCTGGCCGACCTGTGACTGTAAAAGGCAAAGCAAATGTCTCAAAAAGTCAGGGAAATAATTGAAAGTGATGGCAGATACACGATTCGTGATATTGACAAAACTGTTGGCATATCACTATCACAAGTGAATTTCATTTTAAGCGTATTTTGATAGTGCGAAAGATTTCTGCCAGATGGATACCGCATATATTGACAGATGGCCAAAAATGGGTTCGAGTATAAACCGCTAAGCAATTGCTTAAAATGTTTCCCATATTCAATGAAAGACAATTTGCAAACATTGTTACCAGTGACGAAACAAGGGTTTACTATTTCAAACCAGTAAGAAAAATTGGAAACAAAATATGGCTATAGCTAAACACGGTAGAAGGGCTGTAGTTGCCAAAAGCACCATAAGCACAAAGAAGGTTCTTTATTGCATATTCTTCTCACGTTTACATTGAGGTATTTTCTGGTAGATAGAGGACTTCCGCCAGTTCTGACTATCCCTATGAAGCGCTGGTGCATGCGCCTTGAGGTTAAATAGATCTTAAAAAGTGCGTGTTTGCATTTTTCAAAATGGGCTTACATATGTAACAGTGCTTTATGCTCCCGATAAAATGCCACATCTATATTTCCAGTGGTTCTACCTTTAATATTTTTATAAATTGTAATGATGACCATTTCCTAATGAACGCGCTGCAGTTGTAAACAATGAGCGTATCAATCTTGATAATTATAGTACATCTATATTAAACGACTGAGAATTCCGTCAGAAAAAAGTGGAATGTAAATATAGGAAATATATTTCATTTTGAAAAAGGCATGAGGGTATAAACTGCAATGTGCTACACCGACATACTTTTCGTGAAGCCTATTGTGAAGTGTGCCGGGGTGAAGCGTATAAGTTCATACTCTCATGCACTGTAGAAAAGAAATGTATTTCCTTTTTAAGATTAGAATACTGCATAGACTTTATTTAAAGGATATAATGATATATTGTGTGACCGGTCGACAGAGGATGCTTACTCCACCTAGGCACCTGATCTCACCTCTGGTATGTCCTGGGGTCCATGTTTGCCCAACTTTTATTTTGTATTCCTTGTGAGAGTTGTGAATTGATCCACTGCTTGTTATATTTGCCTTCCATACCATGCCCACGCCGACTCTTGGCGCTCACGTTCTTAATAGGATGTCTTTCTAAGAAAAATATGCATACAAGTTTGTCCTAATCTTTACTGAAAAAAAATCTCCTTGTCAAATCGAAGTTCTTAAACAAAAATGAGGTAGTCTAAGATATCGGATGTTATTGATAAAAACAACGACACAATCGCCTTCAACATCAGTATCTTATTTTTCAGGAACTCTTACGTCCCAATGCACTTGTTAAAACCCACTTCCGTAGCTTTAAGTGGTGGTTAGGGAAAAAGCTCGTATTACATAATATTATGCAGTAAAAGCTTGAAGTCGTTTCCCCTAAACAAACTAATGAAGTACACGTGTACATAATAAGCGGCATTGTATTCTTAAAATCTCGAGGTTTTTTTGTTTTTGTTTTGGTATATATATATATCCTTATTTATCAACGAGCCGCTAAGTTCCTCTGAAATATGTAGAGTTTTATGTTAGTTTTTAAATGGATAGAACCTGATACTTTCGATCTGGGTAAGGCGTAATAAATATGAACTTTAATGAGATCAAAAAAGGTTTTCAACTTAATTGAATGTTTAGAGTCAGCTAAGCGGAAGCAATTTTGTCGTCTGCTTGAAAGCCTGCTTGATCCCATCGGTGGACGACAGTATGTGTTAGCATTTCCGGTGTTTAGGGTTTTAATTACAACAATAGTTGGATTCCAATCAATTTCTGTGCAGAACTTGACAAACATGGACAGTTAAATGATAATAATTTTTCTTAATTACGGATATACCGATGTGTGAATATATTGATTTCCCGATTATTTTCCGTCAATATCAATTTATTTTATCGAAAGTATAATTTTTTCCTTGCATTTCGTTTTCAAATAAGCAATGATGGGCTTACATCATGGGATGAAAAGTTGACTTTTATTCAAAATTTTTGAAAAAGCATATATTTTTTGTCGATACGGTAGATACGAATAATAATCGATTGGTAAATTGATACCAGCTCTTTAACTGAGTCTAACTCTTTTAATTACGTCTAAACACGTTCACCTTCCATCAGGATGCTTAAAGAAATCCTCATAACCAGACCTAGGACTATGAATAGAATATGACAGGACTATGGACTATGGATAGAATATGACAGGACTATGGACTATAAATAGAATATGACAGGACTATGGACTATGGATAGAATATGACAGGACTATGGACTATAAATAGAATATGACAGGACTATGGATAGAATATGACAGGACTATGGACTATAAATAGAATATGACAGGACTATATGGAATATAAATAGAATATGACAGGACTATGGACTATAAATAGAATGATAAGACTATGGACTATGAATAGAATATGACAGGACTATGGACTATAAATAGAATATGACAGGACTATGGAGTATGAATAAAATATGACAGAACTATGGACTATGAATAGAATATGACAGGACTATGGTCTATAAATAGAATGACAAGACTATGGACTATAAATAGAATATGACAGGACTATGGACTATGAATAGAATATGTCAAGACTATGGACTATAAATAGAATATGACAGGACTATGGACTATGAATAGAATATGTCAAGACTATGGACTATAAATAGAATATGACAGGACTATGGACTATGAATAGAATATGTCAAGACTATGGACTATAAATAGAATATGGCAGGACTATGGACTATAAATAGAATATGACAGGACTATGGACTATAAATAGAATATGTCAGGACTATGGTCTATGGATAGAATATGACAGGACTATGGATAATAAATAGAATATGACAGGACTATGGACTATGAATAGAATATGACAAGACAACACTATAACCAATTGTAATCAAAGAAAACAGTCCGTGTCTCAGCATTGGGTAACGTAAAAAGTCCAAGAGATTGTCAAATGCAAGACGAATATACATGTAAAATACCAGGGTATAACGTCTCCGTGTGCAAGTGTAAAGGCTACAACAGGGTGTGTGCATACATCATGAAAATTCATACGAATTAACCCTTTCTCATGGCTTTCATTACCAAACTAAATAGATGAAAAAGCTGATGCTTAAATGAAATTCAAAAATATATTTTGTCTTTGAAATAGGCCTCAGAACCCCGACAAGACGGTTCTAATTCCCCCGATGTTATAAAATGATAATGGTAAACTATTTCGTCTGTGATCCGACACGTAGTCTTTACCACAGCTGACAATGGAAAGAGTCCCCCAGTGCTATGCAATGACTACATCTGTTATTCCTATAAATATGTGTGAAATACCGTTCTCATCCCTCTAAGTTCGTGACATATCACATTGAATGTGATGAGGATACGCATGCTTCAATTCACATGTACATCCAGAACATGTATATTAATCTGTTTTGGTTAGTTAATAGTACATATCAACACCTTCTGACAGAACTATCGATATAAGTACACATAAAGAAACTAGGACAAGGTCCTATTTCTGACAGGGACAGTAGTGAAAATTGAACACGGCAATTGTTGAAATTGAAATTTACGTACATGTAGAGAGGCTTCGAAATTTTTCTGGATCCGCCACTGGTACATGTAATAGATGAATGTTTCATATTTGCACCATATGTAGGCCTAATGAATGGTTTTGTGGTCACGGGTTCAAAAGCCGTGATGTCCGTTACTAAAATACATACATGAATGGGCACTGAACTGGTGTAATGAAAAACTCGTCTGGAATTACCTTTGAGATCACAGGTCAAGGGGTGGTTTCGGTTTGGCAAAAGCTTGAGTAAGGTTTGGGCTTAAATGTGTGATTTCCTCTGGGTCACGTGGCAAAAGGGCATGTGCACTGCTACTGAAAGATATATCATACGGATGTATATTTAATTGCTGTTATAGCTCGTATTCTTAGACGAATTTGAATCCACTTTCTTGGCACACTGTTTTTCCCTATAATAGCTCTAAAAATTCATTATTATTTCGGATTTCAAACATTTCGGTTGACCATCACTGAAGAGACATTATTTGTCGAAATGCGCATCTGGTGCATCAAAATTGGTACAGTATAAGTTTTACATTGATGATAAAATATATGAGCATAGATTTCAGTCTAATGACTCTTGTTCTGGGTTTAAACTTACATTAGTAAAACTTTACTTTTAACATTTTCACAACTGAAAACCGCAATTTACATATACATGCACTTATATCTATCGCTGCCATATGGAACATACGCAATCATTATGTCTGATGACGTGAAAAGTCTATTTTGGGTATCAATACATGTGTAACATAGTAAACATGTATAAGAATATATTTTAAAGTTAAGCCGATAGGACACACTAGTGCGTCATTTTACTTTCAGACATAGACGTGTATGCAGACATGCATAAGAATCTCCAACATGTGATTTAATGATCCAAAAAGCCCATGGTCCACCGTGCTTTATCAAAAATCTATATATGTTGTCATATAAATATCGAAGTATCGAACCCTTCTTGTCGTTCCGTTCTGACCCTAGAAGTCAAACAACTTAACTTTATACAACATGAGAAGCCATTGCAAATTTTATTATATCTATGACATGTAATCCCCCCTCTGCGTGGACCACCACACTCGGGCTGTTGGCATTGTGTGAATAAAATTCTGTACTGAATAAGGGTGTCTGTACATCAGTTTCACAAACCGTACTCATGTGGTTTTTGGCGAAGATTTAAAAAAACAACAAAAAAACGTATGTCGTCATCCCTTGAAAACTTTGAACTCATGTTGGACTCCCATATGACTTTTGGGTTATTGTGTGAATAAACTTGAAAGTGCACTAGATGAGGGTGCTTGCATATCAATTTAATTCATTGTAACTTAAACCCCCAACCTAATTCCCGCCGGATCATAGTTTACACACATAGATGAATTACCATCACATTCAGAAGTGTCCCTGCAAGTACTGGCTATTCTAGAACTTTCAGTATAGTTCTCGGGAACAAAATCAAATTAGTATTTAACAACACAACCCCCTATTTTCATTTCATCTTCATCTTGTCTCATTGACAAGGGTTTGGGCCTTCATTTGCAACACTGAATCCCCTATACTTGAATACGTATGATTTGGGCAAAGTTGCCCAGTGGTTCTTGAAACTAAGTCTAAAATGTGAATTATAGTCTTCTTATAGACAACAAACAGACGCCAAAGAAACGATATACAGAAGGCACGTATAACTTTCAGTCCAGGTGAGCTAAAACGCATACGAACCTAGCTGCAAATAACGTAAGTGTTTGGTGATATGTGACATTGGAAATAATCGTATATAAGGATTATCTGTCTTGTTGACGTATACATGTCTTGTTGACGTATACATGTCTTGTTGACGTATACATGTCTTGTTGACGTATACATGTCTTGTTAACGTATATATGTCTTGTTGACGTATACATGTCTTGTTGACGTATACATGTCTTGTTAACGTATATATGTCTTGTTGACGTATACATGTCTTGTTGACGTATACATGTCTTGTTGACGTAACAAGCACACAGATCCAGGCTACCCATTTTGAAACTTGATTGAGGGCGCTACGTGCGCATAGGATGGATTTAAGAATACGGTGACATTCAAAATGGACGTTTTCAAAACATACACAAAGCCACTTAAATAGAAGTACGTGCAGGCAAGAACTAAACCTTATTTTCTCATGTTCTTCATACGTCATGCTAAAATCACATCAATGTGGTGCTAACGAGATATCCGGAGTTGGCTGTGACGTAATCAGACACGATGATGGCGGACTCGGGTAGAACTACAATTTGGTTATAGACGTTAGAAGTAACCTGGCATGCAGACCAACAGCGTCATAACACACTATTCACATTTCCAATGTTTTTGCCTTTGACATCTTTAAATTATAATGGTAAGCATTTTCTCATGAATGCCCAGCAGTTGTGAGCAATGCAATGCGCGTATGAATATTGATGACGATACTTCTATTTTAACAGCTGGGGTATCAGGCAGAAAGGAAAGTAGAATGTAAATATAGGAAATAAACAGTTTTGAAAATACACGAGGGAATGAACTGCATCACTTCGTGTCGGTATGAAGTATGCCGACGCGAAGTCTTTCAGTTTACACCCTCATGTAAATATACACGTACAAACGTAATTACATGTATATGCATAGCTTGAGAAGGAATTTACCGATGATTGTCGGGTACCAATATCCGTAAAATTAGTATTTTGTAACACTCGCCGTAGATTTCAAACAGTCCATACTGCTAGCGTTACATTCTGTACATTTGGCAAGGCGGGATCTGCTGTGTAAAGTGTTTTGATTAAACGCATTCTCTTTCTTGTTTGCGAATGATAAAAACGAAATCTTTGCACTGACTGAAAATTTTTGATGGGTGACTAAAGGTTTGGTTTTATACTGTTTAACGCCCCTTTCGAGAAGTTTTCACTCATATGGAGACGTCACCATTGTCGGCGAAGTGCTGCAAATCTTAGGCCTATGCTCGAAGAAAGAATTTACATTAAATGATGTGTTTCCGTAATGCACAGAAATTCTTAAGAAGAAATTCGAAAGAAAAAAAAACTCTTCCTTTTGATCGATACCATATTTAGTTAAGGTCATTTTTCAAGATTACCATTTTACACTCCAGATTTTTCACCGGTTGGAAAATCTTCTTACGCTGGAATTAAAACCAACAGAGAATGAGATGCAATGCAAAGAACCCATAGAAAACGATGAGCACGACCAAATATTTTATGACATCGTCATTACATGGGAATTCTGCCACATCGATATCGATGAAACGAAGAAAAAAAGCCAGCGTATAATTCACGGCCTTGTATCGTTTTTATGCTATAGTTTGCAACAGATGGTATTTATAGTCATAAAACATTTAAACAGTACAGAAGTGGATCGAAGGATTCTTCCACCATCACCGTAAAACTCGGTAATTAGCTCGCCTCCCACGGATTGACCACGTACATTAAAACCTTGTAAAAGCCTTCTCGGCTAATGACGTGTGTGTACTTCTGTTTTCTACCTATGAAATTTGACAGAGAAAAAAACTCCGCTTGATAAAAGTATTTCTGAATGAAGAGTACGGATAGTGATCATTCGTTTTTTTTCCTCAGAAAAGGCGGAAGAAGTGTTGGTAATTAGCATCTGTAAATTCTTCGATCCTTGTATCAAAGGATCCTACATATCCCCGGCTTACAGATGCAAATACGATGAAGATCAAACTATTTATTAATGACATACTCATATCCTAAGGCATAATGGAATTTTTGACAAATGGTTGTAACAGAGTGAATAAAATCAAAGACTGTTGTATTCGGATAATTAAAGAGAGAGTGTCGGTTGAATGATTTGTCCTTCAAACCGTAAGATGTCAAAAGAAATACAAGATGATTTATCCCGAGGCCTGCGCAACAAATTCTGCAAACGGCGACAAAACTCTTTTCTATATCTTTGTGAAATGATAGATTCGATCTAACAAATAATGTGTTTTACTGCCTTACTACGTCACGAGTAGCGAAAAATCAAAGCCAATTAATTCTGCTGCTAATTGATATGATGTAGAAAAAGTTACAACCTTTGCTCAAACGAAAATATGGGAAACTCAAACTCATCACAACGATGTGTTCTATGTATGACAAACGCTGATTTGTTTTTCCTTATTCTATACCGAACATACTATGTAATTAAAATCGCCCTCGTTAAAATACTAATTACGTCATGTTCTTCTATGGTTATTTTTGTATTTTGCGTAAACACATTTGTCCACATTAAGATGTAATTAATGTTATATTTCACAGGACAACTATCATTTCATAACGACCAAATTGGAGTCATCGAGTCCAGTAGAAACAGATTGTAATATTTGGTCCTACATTTAGTTCTTGTATAATGAATTAATAACGAGAAGAAAGGAAAGCACAACTTTAAAACATCGTCCACCACGTACTTCCGAACAGAATATTCGATTTTATTTTCATCCTTTAAATTTTTACTTCAATTTCCTTCTAATGATGATATAACACTTTCATTGTGGTCAGAAATGAGATTAATATATTCACGTCTTTCTGACATATCTATCTTCTCGTGCGCAAACATCCCTCCATTCATACACCTGGTCATTGGGTTTTGTAAAACCGTTTGTTTTTTTAAATTGATTAATTCTAGGTTTTCAATAAATAAATTGTAAAGGTATCATTTCCAACTACAGATTGAAAATTAAAGAAAGGCAAACACCAAAGACATACGCAGAATTCTCTCTCTCTCTCTCTCTCTCTCTCTCTCTCTCTCTCTCTCTCTCTCTCTAACTAAAGCACTATTCAAAACTCAACATCCAAAGTGTCGGATCTATTTATAAATAGAAGGTCAAATAATCGGTCTGGTCTTCCGGACGTTAGAATATTGCGCGGGTATAAGGCCACGCATAGCGTGTTTAAATCTTAGGCACAGCATACTTTTCATGAAACGCTATTAGCGCGCGTCCTGATCGCATGAAGTATGGCCGGGCCGAGTGAATCGGTGCAGTTCATTTCAAAAGTGAAAGGATGAGAACAATGAGATATCGTCCATCTAACCTCAAAACGGAATGTATGTAGAGTGATGCTGTATCTGCCATCAATCTTCAACAGGATTTGATATTGAATAATGAGGTGCATGTTTCTTGCATCAAACCACAAACATCGAGTGTTGATAAAATGACGAGATGTTTTCCATGAAGCTTGAAACAGGAGTGTATTAAAAAATTAGTAAAATTGATGGTGATGAGTAATTTATTTGTCGGTCAGCATCATCCAGTGCAATAACTGAAATTACAATAAAGATACAGGAATAAGAATTGAATGAAAAGCTGAAATTATTACCATATATTTACAGTTCTGATGTTTCTGTCTCTTGTACTGTATCTTTACAAATTGCAATAATGACAATGTCCGTATGAATATTGATGAATATTAATAGTACATCTCTAAAGTATAAGAAATATGTGTTATAAAATACATGGGGGTATGAACTGTAGCGCTTCACATTGACATACCTCTCATAAAGCACGAACTATACCGGCGTGAATCGCCACAGTGCACACCCTTATGTGTTCAAAGTGAAATTTACTCTTCAATGAGTCGATATAATGTATTACACGTACTCTCCGATCAAAATATTGCAAGTTTAAGATATGGTACTGCAATCACAGCAATCGATGAATAAACAAGTAGTTTACAGATATGGGGCTTCGTTTAAGGTGGCTCACTACACCCTGAAATTGTTTCTCAAATCAGTGCGAATTGGCTTAATCATAAAGGATAAGATGATGAATAATCGATATATAGGCCAAAAAGGCAGAAAATATGCAAATTTGGATAAAAATAGGATTTTAAAAAAGCGACTTATATCACAAAAGTGAGGATGAATAGCGAACTAATCGTAAAATAAGACTTGAAGCGAGAGGTGTCCGAAATCTAGTTAGGTACTTTGTGGTATTATTAAGGAGGGGCAACCCATGTATGAAACAAGTGTCTGTGCCTGCAATGCTAACCTCGACTATTAAACCAACTCTGTATTACTATCAATGCTGCATTAATTACCATCTAAGTATGCAAATTCCATAAAATATACAATCTCTAAATTTTCCGTTCAAATGATGACTTCCATGGCGCAATAATTTAACTCCCGAAATTAATAAGTTACTATAGTTTAATTTTTTAAATTAGCAATATACAAACAGGTGCGTGGAGATACTATGTAATTTCAGTAGATAAAATATTGTGCCATGGAAGTCATCATTCGAACGGAAAATTTAGTGAATGTTTTCATTTTGGGGGTTTCATACCTACACGGTACACCATGAAAATGAATTGTAATAGAGAGTTAATTTAAAAGTTAAATCACTTATTTGAAGTGAATAGCGGTGTCATCTAAGTGCATATTAATTGCTGGAACCGATTGAAGCTGATAGTGAATTTCCAGACATGAATTATGAAGTACTGCTCCGAGATTCGGTGAAGACGTCAGTTCAAATATTCTGCCGCGCCGAATCTCAGCCGAGGTTACTGTAATACTAGTAAATAACCATGTAAATAATTTGGAAACAAATTGACAAGGTGATACTTCATAAAGGAGATACTCCCAAATCAATATAAACTCCGTATAATTATCACAGCATATACTCAATCAAAATGTACGCAATAGGTCAAAAGAGGGATAACGCTGTTGCAAACTCGGTTAAACGCCTGCAAGTTTTCGTCATGTACCACAATTACTTCCTTTTAGCTTCTCCCTATAAAATCAATTCACTGTGCTACTTTTGGTGGCAAAGCACTACAAATATTGGCCAATGTACATTGATCGAAAACAAGAAAACGCGAGCTGAATATCAAGAATACGTGTATCTAAGTGAAATAGCCCGTGTAACTCTGCACAGAACAGGGTAAAAGTAGAGCAACTGAATGAGATAAAAGTAGTCCAAGTCCAATCAGGCCAATTTACATCCCAGTGCTCCTCTGGGCTGCTTTAAGTCCCGTTAAAATTTAACCGATCTGGTATGACCATCTAGGGTCCGCGGTGGTACCGAGTTTTTTGGGACTCCTGGTTTGACACATCCTCATCCTCAGCTATACTTTGTCCTTATATGACGTGCGGTATAGGGTCGGCTTCTAGGCTAAATGATTACGGGTATCCTCAGCACGTTCTCCTGGTTCTTGTCTTTCCTCATTAACGGCTCTCTGTGGTAAAGTTCCATCTGCTCGAAACCGAGATACCTATCCTGGAATGTAATCAAACTGGTACTACAGGCAGTTATGGTCGAGCACAGCAGGTTTCCTCTTCCTACATCTTATACAAAATATGTCCTAACTTCCTTTTAATAATAAATGGGCTTTTGTAGACACTTTGTAACTTTGGACACATTCTTACTTGTTTGGACAATTTGTTTACATATTCCAAATCTCCAGTTTCAAATTATCTGTCGAGAACATACACATCATACAAACATTTCTATTTCCATTGAGCTTGTTGTAGAGATTTCCTTGCAACATCATGAACCATCTCCAAAGCATGTCACAGATTCTCTAAACAAGTTGGGCAGTCAGGAGTTTCTAGAAATCTCTAGATCCCTATTGCTTAAGTCAGTCGCCTGATATACCTCTCTACCCAACATCAAAACATTTGGAGAAATACCTATGGATCTATGTGGTGTATTGCGATATGTCATCATTCCAGGTGTCTTACAGGGGCGTAGCATCCACGGTAGCACAGAAACTCGGGCCTACACACAATTTTCACCCCCCCCCCCAATTAAGTCGTCTATGCCTAAAAATAAATATATCTTCGCACTTTCTTGTCAGGGTATCTTGGTATGCTATTTCCATTCACCATAACATTAAATCAACGGTATTAGGTTGCATTTTTGGGTCATTTGTTGAGCTCTCTTAGAAAGAGGCACATTCCAGGCGGAAAGCACAGTCAACAAAATGACGCCCACAAACCGCACAAGCCTCAAGAGCCAAATGACCCCAGAATGGGTACAGAACCCCAACAATAATAAAGTTCATGCATGTCCAAAACTTTTTGCGTCTTAGCTTTAATCTTAATTTTCATTTTAAATTTTCGAGTAGGCTATTTAAATCAAGGGATTAAAACGCTCCCTTCAGTCTGAATCATTATGAAAATAAAACAGCCATTTTATGCTTTCAGAATGCTGAAATTCCTTTTCGGTAGGGGGCTTCGCCCCTCTGGACCCCCAACCAGGGCTATGCCCTGGACCCGCTTGGGACATTAAGCGATCCCCAGACTCCTTGTCGCTTGGTGCCTACATCATCATTTGTTACGCCCCGGCCTTGTGCTTAATCAACATTACATTGAATCCTTTGAAGCACCGTCCTACATGTATTAAAGCGCTATACCCGTTCGTTCATAGTCGGATGATAGGGGTGGTCCTGGTCTGGGTAACCCCAAGCAACTGGAAAACAGCCTTACACACGTCACTCTGGAAATCCCTTCCTTGCTTCGTATGGATCTCGAAAGGGGCGCCAAACCTGGCAATGAATTCCTCTACGAGCCTTCTTGCTGTTGTTGCAATGCTCCGATCAAGCACTTCTAAGGCCCCAACCCCATTGGTAAATTGATCCGTGATGATCGTGATGTCTTCATTACCACACAAATTGATGGGGAAGTTCAGTCTGTCTACTGGTTCCACACACACAATGTTGCAAAGGTGCTCTTCTCATTCGTGAAGAAATCTTTGACATCTCGCACAAGACGTAGGTGGCAATGTAATGTAGTATATTTACTGTTAGGTCATACAAATCCACCCATATCCCCATCATTCTGGATTCCTTCTCTCCTCTTGAAGACCGGAACTTGGTGGATCAATAATCTTCTACCAGAGTGATTTAAGTGCAAACAATCACAGTGACCGAATGCTTAGATTATCCAACTACTTGTAGTGGAGAACTTCGATGACTACACTAAAATAGGCCAGACATAAGTTATAGCTGTGTGCAGATGGTCTCATAAGGCGCATGTCACTAGGATATGGTTTACCATGCAAGACTCAATTGGTTTCAAGCAGTACATCATCCCTGATAGACGGAGTTGTGTCCAAGTCGTACCAAACCACAAATTGCAGTCTGTTCCCAACACTTTAACCTGGCAAGCAGCCAATGGAACAAAATTCCTCAATCAAGACTGAATCTCATATAGGAGTTACACAAATAGACCAGCAGGCTTTGCGACTGCCAATTTGGATGGTTGTAGTGACCCCTCCAAATGCAGTCACATCTGTTGCATTGTTCTGCATCCATTGGTCTCAATATCCCCAGTGTTTTTCACACCGCACCAGGAAATTTCACAAACCAATAACAACTTACAAATTTGTTTATTGTTGGTTAATTAACAAGTTTATCAATCAAGACTTTTCTAAAATCAAAACACGAAGTTCACTTGCAGACACCCTGTACCATGCGCATTTTTGGTAAAATATTCGTTCTAAAAATGCATCTATAGTGTCCCGAATTGATTCACTTGATGATGTTGCGAAGATAAATGGAACAATTTAATTTATTAATTTTTTAATATCTTTGCCGACTTTTTACTTCCAGGATCTCCCAGTCAGCACCCCTATACATTATTAAACAAGTGTGTCAATTCATACTTCACGAAACGTCAAAATCACCGCCGAATCGCCCGAATGCGGAGAATTTTGGTTGAATCCCTTTTCTGACACCATTTGTACTACTTTTGGTGGCAAAGCACTAACAAAAGTCGGCCAATGGGACCGAAAAGCAACAAAACGCAAGAATACGTCTTTTCAGTGAAATAGTCCGCGCACTTCTGCACGGGTTGACATAGAACAGTGTAAAAGTAGAACAAAAGAATGAGATAAAACTAGTGAAGATGGTTGTAAATAAATTGACCTTCTTGCAAGTGTTCAACAGTATTTAGTCATCCACAAACCTCATCTCCCAAAGGGTGGACAACTTAAAGCACAATGATATCGCACAAATACAATGTAATGATTCAATACAAAAATACTCACTCACATCAAAATTGTATCTACCCTTCGTTACACGCAAAATATGAATGAAAATAAACAAATTACACAAATATTCAAACAAAAGCGTAACACAGATCACTATCTATCTAAACATCAGAAAATAAAGGTTAAGACTAAATGTACACACTCTATAGGGGCACAGACATCAAATTCACCAAAACGAAAAATACATATAGCGCTCAGGAAAACAACAAAGGTACACTAAAATTTGAACCAATCTGGAGTGATTCCCGGGCCCCCTTCCTCTAGCTTCGGAGAAGCCAAAACTATACACTAAATATGGTTTACAATATTTGATCTTTGCAAGCAAAGTCCAAAAGATATATATTACTTCATATATGCATGTTGACTCGGTCTTCAACTTACTAGGTAAACTTAATAAAGGCACATCTAAATAACATTCAAACTTTCCGTGGGGATCCGGATTAGAATAGGTCCTCAGGATCCATTCCGTGTCGGAAGAGGCGACTAATTGGGACGACCCTTCGGATATGACCGCAACAACCGAGGTCCCGTGTCACAGCAGGTGTGGCACACTAAGAATATCTCCCTGCATTAAGGCCGTCAGCACCGATCATAAGCCTAAATTTTGCAGCCCTTCACCGGTAATGGCGACCTCTCCATATGAGTGACATATTCTCGAGAGGGACGTTAAACAATATTCAATCAATCAACATTCCAACACAACCAATGAAAAATCAATAACTCAACGTTCACTCGAGTTCTATAAGAGGATACAATTGAATAATAGGTCACACATAGGATGATCCATTCCGACCACACTGAATCTGCACATTGCGCACTCGTTCGTCACTACTGCAAGAGGCTATTGGTTTCTCGAAACGAGTCATCACGCATGAGAACGACGTCTTCAGTTGATCTCTTCTGACGGATCTGTAAGCTCTGTAGATATTTCGTGCGCCATCTATTCCAAAATTGATCGGTCAGATGCTGTACACTCTTCCAGGAACGTCTAACGGCACCCTTGGAGCCATGTATTTCTGGAATGCTAAGATGAGATGTTGAATTTGTTTTCCGATTGATCAACAAAGCAGGTATAAGAACATGTAGTGCTTCAGGATCGATCAACGCTTACACAAGTGGTCTGGCATTGAGAATTGAGTTTACTTCCATCAAGAAGGTGGTAAAGACTTCAGGTGCGAGAGGTGCTTTTTGGTTCAAAAGCAAACTCTAATATTCTTCTTGGTGCACCAATCATTCTATCCCACACCCCATCAAATTGTGAAGCATGGGGAGGATTGAAAATCCAAATCAAATGATTTTCCTCAAGATATTTTCTTGATACAGAATTCTAAACAATCTCTGCTGGTATACCTAACTCGTTGACGGTTCCAACAAAGTTTGTTCCACAATCTGACCTGAACCGCGTCACATGGCCTCTCAGGACTACGAATCTCCGCAGGGCATTTATAAACGAAGCAGTACATAACTCCTCAATTACTTCTAGGTGAACTGCTCCGGTGACGAAAAAAATGACCAAGTTGGCCATCAGCTACCATTCAAGGTTTCCGTTCAACTTGCGACACGTGACACAGAATTTAATCTCTGATCATATGAGATTTTTGTCATCAATAACCCAGTATCCACCAGAGCGCAGTCGTCCTTGATGAAACACTTTGTGGTGGAATTTGCGCATAAGTAACCTGGTGGCTTAATGATTCTTGGGCATTTATCATATGGTGAAGATTGATGCCTCCTTGACTGAACTTCTTGTTTTTGTCGAGTCTACCACTTACACAGAGCACATTATTTTGGACGATAAATGGCGATAAGGTAAGAAGTGTGTGTACATTTGATAGGGGTGGTCCATTTTGAATGTTTCTTATCACATCACCATATGCTTCTCTCTGTGTTGTCTGTATGACAAAGAGTTCTGCATTTTTGTAAGATTCACTAGAATATATGACACTGTGTTTAAAATGTTTGTAAATAAACTGTTCCAGGCACTTTATTCCTCTAACAAGGGATTCCCATGTTGAGAATCTATCTGATCCAGTCTTGTGTACAGCTCGCCTCAAGACCATAAACTGAGAATATTCTTAAGTCTAAATTTCAAATCCAGTTAACTTTTGAAATAAGTCATAAATAAATACGTTTTTCAGTAATGTTTGCATTTGAATTTTTGTTAAACCTGCAGATAAATCTTAAGATATAACTCATCAAAATTTTGCTTTAAGTCTATTCTCAGTTAATGGTCTTGGGGCAAGGTTTCATACCGTCTAGCGCAGCCTTGTTGCATGTAATCTCGGGTCGAATTTCACAGTCATTGCAAGGTTCAACTAATGGGGAATGCTCAGAAACGTGTCTTTGAGCTAACTCTGTATGTGGAGTTCCTGTCAACCACATGCTTTTTAACAAAAGACTAACGTCCACTGATCTTGTAGCTAGATCTGCTGGATTCTGTTCTGTGGGAATGTACGTCCACTGATTAGGTGCAGAGGATACATGAATCTGGTTCACCCTGTTCGATATATAAACATAGAATCCACAAGCGGTGTTCGTCAGGTAATCAATAATTCAGCTGAAAGAACTGCAGTGCCAAGTTTCATTATTGGAATGGAGTTGCCTCCACTGGGTGCGAGTTTCCCATTACCAAGAAGAAAGCTAACACTAGGTTCGGAACCATGGAATCCGAAGAGTTGGAGATAATCAACGGCACCAAATGCTTCTATGGACGCGTCCGAAAAGATGTATACTATGGGAGTGTCGGACATCTGTAATGAGTATTTAAAGTACTGTCTAGAGAGACAAACTTTTTCTAGTTCTGATAGTGAGAGTACCCAATTGTGCTACGATTCTTTGAATAAATCGGGTAGTGGGTCATCCCAGATAAATGCCAGGCAGAATCTCTTTTATGAGCAATTTCACACTCATAATCACAAGTACTTCAAAGCCGATGGGATGGTACAGTATATCTATCACTGACAGAATTCCACGGCTGGTGAACGATTTGAGGTCCTTCGAAACTATGAAATGTATATTGATCAGTCTATATATCCCCAGCAAGTCCTAGGCTCCTGTGCATCAGTAAGTCATCATTGAAGAAATCTATGTTACACAAATCCTTTGCCAAGTCTCTTTGGCAAAAGGAATCCAAAACACTCCTGTCATTGGATGCAAATTTATGCAACCTCTTTTGCTTCCGTGGCCGAGTGGTTAGAGCATCGCGCTCAAAATCACACGGCCTCTCACCTCTGTCGGTGTGGGTTCGAATCCCACTCGCGCCGGTAAATGTGAAAGTTTCCCAGTTTACTTTCGGAAGGTCGGTGGTCTCTTCCCAGGTACATTGTATCTGGGTTCTCTCTTCCACCAATAAAAACTGGGTGCCACCGGATAACTGAAAAATTGTTGAGTGTGGCGGAAAACATCAATCAATCAATCTTTTGCCCATTGTCATTGAGTGCTTGTTGTGTCCGCTTGATAAAATGAATAGCTTCCTCGGGCGTTTTGCATGAGACCAAACGTAGAGGGTTTGATGGATACGTTCTGGATATCAGGGTCCGCATTTTCAACTGCTTTACGGAGACCATACGTGACCACAGCTGGGGAAGGACTATTCCCAAGTATGTATTCATGATATAGACTATCAAAGGTTTTGAAATATTCCCCTCGTGTCACAGAAAACGCAAATAATTCCTGTGTTCCTTACACACGAGCAAGTTGTGGAACATCTGTTCCACATCGGCAGTGACCGCAACAGCTTTTTTCCGGAAGTGCAGCAGGATTTCCAGAAGACTGTTTACAGTCCTGGTCCTTTCAGGAGCACGTTATTAAGGGAAGTTCTATGGATTTTGGTAGAAGAGTCGAACACTACCCTCGCGCTGTTGTTTTTTTTTTTAGTGTGATACATACTAAACAACGACAGATGCCAGATCTCAGCTACACGACAGGTTCTGTGTGTTGTTTGTCTAGTATTTAGCTTGAACTCACAAACATGAACATCTCTATTTGAGTTATGTACAAGGCTGTTACCAACGGAGATGACACGCCTGGTTGCAGCATGACGGTTAATGTGTAGAATGGGTCTATAAGTACGAAATGGTAAGGAAGATGTCCATTTACATGGTCAAGCACTACACGAATGTCGATAAGGTCATGACCTATGAGTAGTTCAATGGAAATGTTATCGTCAATGGTAGGTATGTAGTCTACAATATCACTAAGATAAGGATAACTAGCTGAAAATTCTGGATATTGTTACTCATTCCGATTCTGTGGAATTTCATTGCAATCTATTATATATCTGGTAACTTGAATACTTGAAGGGACTGATTCACGATTTCCCCCCATTGAATGACTCTATCACATATCCGCAGGCTTTACATCCTTTGTTCACCGATACATGATTTCAGGGTGTACTCGTGGTCTGGACCATAGTCTTAATTATTTGATTAATTGTATACTGTTTAATGTCCCTTTCGTGAATTTTTCACTCACACGGAGATGTCACTATTGCTGGTGAAGGGCTGCAAAATTTAGGCATATGCATAATGCTAAGCGCTTACAGCCTTTGAGCAGGGAGACATCTTTATCGTGCCGCAACTACTGTGACACGGGGCCTCGGTTTTTGTGGTCACATCCGAAGAACCGCTCCAATTTGTCGCCTCTCAAGACAAGCAGGGGGTATCGAGGACCTCTTCTAACCCAGATTCCCACGGGATAACATATTCTGGAAAACAATCATAGAACTTTGATGTTGAGAGGGTATTATTGCTCTGATCATCTATGATGCAATACATATATATAGCACGATCATATTCCTGTTTAGGATACACAGTTGCCCTCACAATCTTTGCGCAAGATTTACTGGTATTGTTTGGTTCACCACAGATACAAGTGCAGGAAGAACTAACCACAGTAGATTTCCCCCCTCGTGCCTTTCACTGGCCACATGCAGGGCCGTAACTGCCGATGAGGCAGACGAGGCAACTGCCTCGTCTGATTTTTTGGCAAAAAAGAAAATAAAATTATATAAATGTTATATTATAGGATATATGTTTAAAATGAAGACAAGCACCTTTGTCTTTGACACCATATTACGATTCTTTACATAGTACAAATGAAACACAAACATGATAAATTGGGATTTAAAAAGTGTCATTTTCAGTCGTAAAGTCAATCGGCGGCCCCCAATCCCCTGCCTCCCCTGATTTAGAACCCTACTTACGGCCCTGACATGAGAATGATCTCCTTCGTCTATGTGTAAAGCTGATGGATGGTCTAAACTATGACAGACGGAGCACGCAACGATTTCAGTACACTTGACTCTAACATGCTTCCTCGGTTCACAACAGCGAAAACAACCCGTTTTCTCTAAGGTATGTCATACGTTCTCCATTGGTTTCCCCATGGGGTAATCGACATTCGTTCATAGAATGTTTCGCTCCTACATGAATAGGAGTTGTATGACTTTGTGCGTCTTTAACCTGTGTTTTGAAAATAGACACTGGAAAACTGTTCGTTTAAGATTGAAGTCTTGTAACATGTTACCAAAGTAGGGAACAACAACTCAGGAAGATAACTCATCATGGAGAAGCATGACCTTGGGAACATGAATGAGAATGGTGAGCTGTTTACGAACTTCTGTGAGCAGAACGGCTTTGCCATTGGTGGAACAGTTTTCCCTCATCGAGAAGTGCATACGGTGATTTGTATATCCCTAGATCTAACAACTGAAAACTAGATCGACTATCTGACAATATCGCGGTGATGGATAAGGACCTTGATGAGTGTCAGAGTATATAGAGGTGCTGACGTGGAATCGGACCTCTCCTTGGTGATTGGAAACTGACACTAAAAATCCAAGCAGTACGGAAGACTGGCTCTCAACGACATCCAAAATGCAACGTCTCGAAACTCAAGACATCAGACCAGAGGGCTCGTGTTTGCTAGGTTCATTGTGAATATCAATATGTAGACTAGGATCGTTTTTCATTTTTGCCATCCTCTCCAAAAATGTTAACTCCTCCTGATCCTACCTCTGGTGTCCTTGCTTGCCCTACTCTCAATTCTGTATTCATTGTGGGGTTTATAAGATTGATCACAATTGTTATTTTCACTTTTTTAATGAAATAAAATGCAGTACTCCCTCGATGTATTGCCCCCATTATAATGCCACTCCCGCTTATTACCCGAAAATCCCGAAGAACAGATTACCCCCATGTTAACACCCCCGTTATAATGCCAACCCCAAATAATGTCATAAGCCATTGATTTTCATAAACAAATGGTCAAATGTTATAGGGTTTACCCTCGATAATAATGACAATTACCTAACACCCATCAGTAATCACACCTGTACTTTGATAGCGGTGCGTTGACGTGTGACAGTCTGGACAAGGTATTCAGTTTAATTACTAATAATTGCTAAATTAAACTCAAGATAATCTAAATCTTTATACAGAATGAATTCCAAATAATTTGATGGTATTAAATTTCTTTTGACTGTTCAATGGTGAATTCGTTTTATTGTCATACCCGCTTTATTGAACAAATTCATCTTGAACAAAATTTGGCAATGCATGTATATCGAGGGGGCACTGTATCTCCTCCGATAATTTCGACAGTCTTTGGAGTTTCTTGGACTATGTGTATGAAAGAGGAAGAGGTGAATCAGGTGGTGAATTTACAGGTAATATCTCCAATTCAGAATCCTACATCCACTTCCTGCTAAAACTGTGTCCACGAACCCACCCATCCTCTCCCCCTCCCGCTGTCTTCTGTGATTGGAACACGTTGTACACGTTTCATGATCATCAAACCATAAAACATTGAGGAGTATGAATGAAAGGTGGAAATAACGAACAATGATTAATCTCATAACTTCTATAAGCAATACAAAATAGATATTTGGGCAAACACGGTCCCCTGGACACACCAGAGGTAGGATCAGGTGCCTAGGAGGAGTAAGCATCCCCTGTCGACCCGGCGTGAACCCTATATCCTGATCAGGTAAACGGAGTTATCCGTAGTCAAAATCAGTGTGCCAAGAAGAGCCTAACAATCGGTATGAAACATGTCAGACAGCATTTGACCCAATGATAGGCTGTATTGATTATGATTTTTAGCTATTGAATTCAGGGTTAGAGGGACCATCAATCCTAAATGCATTATCAATCTTAATTCCAGATCAGTCATATTTAACCATGCGGAGTATACATGTACCTAGTGCTTTAAATAAGAAAACAAAGTCATTTACCAATATAATACTATTATCCACGCTTTTGTTAATTTTTATATCAATTGACGAATTTCAATATTTGAGAAATTGAAATGCAGATTTTCCTATAACACTGGCGACCGTCGTATCCCTAATACTTACAACAAAAAACATATTTATTTTTCTTATAAATCTACACATAATAAACGCGTTTTTAGGTCTTAGAAAAACTCATTTACATGTACAGTCATGATACATTTTGATTGATTCCATTGAAAACTATTGTTAGCGATTCATGAAAAGTACGCCGGCTTGAAAAAAGCTTGACAGTTCACATTGTCGTGTATTTTCAAAAGTAAAAGTTATTTCTTTTATTTTCATTCTACTTTCATTTCTCTCGGAATTCCCAGCTGTTGAAATAGACGTACTATATTTATCAAAATTCATACGCGCATTGTTCACAACTGCAGCGCATTCATGAGAAAATGGCTGTCATTACAAGATGTAAAAATATCAAAGGCAAAAACATTGGAAATGTAAGTACTTGTCCATGTTTGTCCATGTACATGTAAATAGAAGAATCTTTGAACATGAAAATGCTAAAAATGATTAACAACGCAACTTTAGATCCATGGGCTCATGCACCAAGCTTCGAAATCGTGAATATTTCAATATACATGTAGGGTTCTACATGTACGTTATATGATAAAGAAATTGATTAAAATGAGGGAGAAACTCACATTGTCATATCCTTATATACAAAGTCAAACTTTAGGTTTCAACACGAAATTTACATTCGGAACTTTTCACTTGCAAATTAATGTACTCACTCCCAATCAAATTGGCGCTAAACTACGCATATATATGTATATGCTCATGCAACTTCATTACTGCGTAATATAGTACTGTATTACTACCGGGGGATGGGTAGTGGAAGATCATATACAACACACACAGAACACGCATGATCAAAATCACAATCTATTAAGTCTTTCAAAGTTCTTGGGGCGATCCTACTAAACAGAGTACGTTAGAGTACTTTAAAGTACCCTGGTAAAATTTCATAATTTAATACATTTTAAATGCTGTTCGTAGGTGTTCTTACTTTAGTTTAACCTAATAAATATATATCTGGAATATTTTGTGTTTGTTTTCATTATTTTAGGAATTATTTTGAATTACAGCTGGTCAAAATATCGCTAAAAAAAGAAATACTTTGGAAAAATTTTGCAATATTATTTTATAAGTATGTTTATTTAAATGGTATACATACATGTACAAATAAACAATTAAATTATGAAATTTTACCAGCGTACTCTTAACTACTTTGACGTACTCTGTTTAGTAGTACCCGTTCTTGGGGAGTTATTTGGATTCAACACGGTACCGGAAAGTGCCGCCATAACGAACTGTCGCATCCGTATGTAATAATAAACACTTTCAGGTACTATTGCGCCATTGATCCCACAATAAAGCGAACTAAACAAGTGCAACTTCTGTCTAAAAACATTTACTTTGTTTCATACAGAACCTTTCAATATTACACAGGATTTACAAACGTCTGAATTAAAAAAAATATAACACTGCCAGACCTACACACACTTATTCCATTGTACAAACCACCTCACAACCTTTCGCTTCCTGTCAGTTAAGTTTGTCACTCTTCCAACACATTCTGTAATTTTTCCGTGAAAATTGCGTCCGTATCACCATTCAACTCAAGTACTCCAGGCTTGCTTTAGCCTTCTCCATTTCATGAAGGAATGAATAAAACTGGGGAAGAGTAAGCTCTGTCAAAATTGAATGTATATCTATCAATATCTCATGTCTCAGACCCCACCCCCCACCACCAAAAAATTCATTGTATAACTACTAGTATGTAAGTTACATCTTTATTTAGCGAAGAAGGTAGTGTACAAACCCATGTATGTATTCTTTACACCATTTCCCGTGTTAATGACCAGTTTCACCTGCAATAAAAAAAAAAAACCAAACCAGAATAACAAGCTGATTTTCATGTACATGTATATACCACATGTAGTTCATTATTGTCAGGAACTCGCTTCTCGTGACTCAGAGGTAAATGAAGATGAAGAGATTAATAGCGAGCGAAGCTCGCGTCGCGAAACGACGCGACGAGCTCGCTCCAATGATTACGCAATTGAGTCACGTGGTTTGCTCTTCATCAACCGAAAAATGATGGAGACTACCCATAATGCCTCCGGAAAAATGTCGCCGTCACTGCGGTATACTTCATTGACAATTAATTGATTAATTGAAATAATCAGATTGTTTAGAAAGTACAATTACCGTTTTTAAATTCCAGACAAGCTTTCTCATAGCTTCAAACGTTTTGTTTTTGCTTGGTTTGAGAGAAGAAAAACCATCGCAGCTAATATGTTTTACGGCGTGACCGTGTTTGAGGGCGAAGCAAAAAAGTTTTGGCATTAGTATCTATATCCAAAACAGGACAAAAACAACCCCAAGTTAGCACGCGGACGGAGCTGTATCAAAGCATCCTAATGTTGGACATTTGATCCGCCTATATATTGAACGCGGAAAATATAACGCAATTGATGTAAACAGTACATTGTGACGTCAGCTCCGTCCGCGTGATAACTTCGGGTTGTTTTTATCCTGTTTTTACGTCGTAAAACATATTATTCGAATCGACGCCATTGGTACCAAACTTTTCAAGTTCCATAGGTATGGTTTAATTTTTCATTAGTTTCCTATATTTTCCTTTTAAACATGTATATATGTACGTGTTACCTATAGGGAGAGCTCCGCTCTCACTGCCCTTCGGGCCATGAGAGGGCTTCGCCCTCTAATATGACGTCACAATTTGTAACTGTTTACACCAAGCGCGTTATATTTCCCGTGTTAAATGAAGAGGCGGATAAAAGTCATGTTGCAAGATGTTAATGGGCTTCGCTCGTCTCAACGGTCACACCGTATAACATATTAGTGGGTTTCCCAAATGGTACATGTAGTTCATATGAATGTTCCTGCACCAAGGTAGTACTTTGTATATTTAAGGAAAAATGTACATCTATATATCTACATCAACCAGAACAAAAGGAGCTGCATCTTGTATGAAACAGAGACTTAGAAGTATGCTACATTAATATCTTATCCCCCCCCCCCCCCCCCCCCCCCCCCCCCCGGCAGCCTTTGACTGAGAACCATCTTTCTCTCAAGTGTTTCTGAAGAGGTCACTGCTCCCTATCAAACTATCCAAAAACAAAGTAAAACTGCAAAACAAATTATCATGTATGACTTTACCACATACACTGTACATGTGTCAACTCCCACATTGTTCTAGGTTGTAAATTGTTTTCTTTTAAGCGGGCATTGGTGAGGTTCAACACAAGGCAAAGATCTGGTGACAAAACAACTAATCTAGGTAATTTCTGTCTTCATATGGAGGTCAATCAACTTTAATGCACAGCTGTCTGAATCTCCAAATGGGAAAGATTTATAGTACGATGACTGATGTTTGTGAGTAAGCCAAAATGACCATACATACATGTACATGTACTATCATGTGTAAGCAAAATTACTGGTTGGCAACAAATATTTTGTGAGAAGTGTGCTCACCAATATCATGAATATTTCTCATGAACCAATAAAAATACCTATAATTCTTGACTAGTATACAAATTACATTGAGTATCTTGACTGGTTTTACAAATTACATGTACATTAAACATCGTGACTGGTTTAAATATTACAGTAAACATCTCGACTGGTTTTACATATTACAATGCACATATTGATTGGTTTACATTGTATGTATTGACTGGTTTATATTGTACATATTAACTGGTTTATATTGTACATATTAACTGGTTTATAATGTACATATTGATTGGTTTACATTGTACATATTGACTGGATTACATTGTATATATTGACTGATTTACATTGTACATATTGACTGGTTTACATTGTATGTATTGACTGGTTTACATTGTATATATTGACTGGTTTACATTGTATATATTGACTCGGGTTTACATTGTATATATTGACTGGTTTACCTTGTACATATTGACTCGGGTGTATGGAATATCTAGTACATTCTTTACCTGTAAAAATGTGTTTCCTACTTTGTCCACTTCACTGCTGGCTGCAGTTACTGCAAAGATGAAAATCATTTCTAAATGCTCATTATAAATCCTTAAAATTCACACAGGTACTCTTATTTCTATGACAATTTACATTTATGTAGTGTCCGCCTGGCCGATTGAGTATACTCGACTAGTTTCTTTACTTGTTTAGGAGTAAAGCGAATGATGATCTACTATAGTCATACATATAATTATAAGAAATAAATTTCATTATGAGGCTATGAACTGTGATGCTTCACATTGGCATACTTCATGAAAAGCCAGGGTGATCGAAGCATTGCAATTTTCATGTAGATCTACCCTAGCTCATGTATTTTCAAAGAGGAAATTCATTTATTATGTTTACATTCTATTTTCATTTCTGTTGAAATTCCGAGCCGTTACAACAGATGTACTATATTATATCTATCAGGATTCATACGCACATTGTTTACAACTGCAGCGCATTCATGAGGAAATGACTATTATTACAATTCATAAAAATATCAAGGCAAAAACATTGGTGATGAAAATATTAGAATATGTACACACTGCTCAAGTGAAGAAATATTTATAATGAACATAAAGCACAGACAAATTCACTATAAATGGATATCCACTTCTGCCCCAGCCTGGGGTTGAACTCACAAATCAAGCTTCTTCAATAGACAGACGTGTGCGACCATCAACGCAAGTTTAACAAGAGGCCCAAGGGCCACATCGCTCATCTGAGTTACCTTGGCCCATATCTGAAGACTTTCCATATATATTTGCATGTAAAACCTTAGTTGTATTGTGGCCCCAATCTACCCCTGGAGACCATGATTTTTACAAACTTTAATCTGCACTATGTCAGGAAGCTTTCATGTAAATCTTCTGGCTCATTGGTTCTTGAGAAGATGATTTTTAAAGATTTTCTCTATTTATTCTCATGTAAAACTTTGATACCCTATTGTGGCCCCAACCTACCCCCGGGGGCCATGATTTGAACAAATTTGAATCTGCACTATGTCAGAAAGCTTTCATGTAAATCTCAGCTCTTCTGGCTCGTTGGCTCTTGAGAAGAAGATTTTTAAAGATTCTCCTTATATATTTCTATGTAAAACTTTCATCCACTATTGTGGCCCCAGTTTACTACCAAAGGCCATGATTTGAACAAACTTGAATCTGCATTATGTCAGGAAGCTTTCATGTAAATCTCAGCTTTTCTGGCTCAGTGGTTCTTGAGAAGATTTTTAAAGTTTTTCCCTACATATTTCTATGTAAAACTTTCATCCCCTATTGTGGCAACCTACCCCCGGGGGCCATGATTTAAACAAACTTGAATCTGCACTATGTCAGGAAGCTTTCATGAAAATTTCAGCTCCTCTGACCCAGTGGTTCTTGAGAAGATTTTTAAATGACTCTACCCTATTTTTGCATTTTTGTGATTATCTCCCCTTTGAAGGGGGCATGGCCCTTTATTTGAACAAACTTGAAAGACCTTTACCAAAGGATGCTTTTGGCCAAATTGACCCGATGGTTCTTGAGAAGAAGATGAAAATGTGAAAAGTTTACGACACCGCCGCCGACAGACAACGGAAAAATTTTGATCAGAAAAGCTCACTCGAGTCTTCGGCTCAGGTGAGCTTAAAAGTTACTTGCTTTCGATAATGGTGTAACTCTTGCAATACTGTCAACTTCTCTAAGGTTATTAAGGAACAAACTGAGATACATGTAGATATCTGACGTAAGTATAAGGGATCATACATGATGGATATACATGTATACATATGTATCGACCTGTATGTATTTACATTTCCATTGTTTTTTTGTTTTTTTTTACCTTTGATATCTTTACAATTTATACAACAGATTTTTAATGAAATATAATGTATTTTAAATGAATGATTAACTTTTCCCACCCTGGACCTCAATCCACTGGTTGCATGGATTTCAGAAGTTTGGTAGAATGAAGAGGACTCGATGCATGCTTAACATACAATTATAAATTACAAACAGTTTGACTGCTAGATGTCCAGAAGCAAAGACAATTCTTAAACATATTATATAAATACATTTTCAATATGATCAACTTAGCCCCATCTGGGGCCTGCATGAACTTAGGGAAAATGAATGTTTACAGTTTTCAGAGAGGGCTCATTGCTCATTACAATCATGCAAACAATTTGCCTGTTTGATGTGGCGAAGAAGATACCATTTTCTAAATATATACGGTATTTTCAACATATGATCAACTAAGCCCCATTCTGGGGCCAGAATCCTGAAACCAGGGGTCATAAATTTTACATTGCTCATTATAATCATGCAAACATTTTGCCAGCTTGATTTCCAGGAGTAAAGATTTTCTAAAACATACGCATTTTCAACATATGATCATCTATGCCTCACCCTGGGACATGAACCTAGGAGTCACAAATTTTACATTATTCATTATAATCACTTAGTCTGCTTGATATCCAGGAATCATTAACATCATGCAAATAGTTTGACTGCTTGATTTTTTTTAAAAAAGATGAACTTGATTTTAATGGTTTAGGCCTCACTCCTCAGACAGCAGGGAGTGCAGATACCATAGAATTCATAATTTGTGTTCCACATCACTCATAGATATTATACACCAAAATTGGTTCAGCCATTTCAGACAAGTTGCTAAAAATATTCAAAAGTTTACAACCTACATACGACAGACAACTAATGATGACAGACGAAAACAGATACATGTAGCAACTGGTCATCTACATGACTCAACAAATTCAACACCATCAAGTTTGCACATCATCTATGTGAATGTGGAAAGGGAGAAATATAAATAACATTTAAAGATTATACATACCACAACATACATGTGTGTATACATGTATATATATATATACTATATATTAACAGTTTGGAAATATTGTTGACAACACTCGATGGTTAACCATATGATTTCTCAAAGACCTTCCCACTCTACATGACTAGGCATTTATTTTTTTTCTTACACATGTACTGTTGTATAGAAGATTTTTGAAAATTGGTTGATTTTTGGCAGATTTTGCCCTTCCCTTAAGACCATGCAGGTACGAGTTCTGAAATTTATAAGTTATGTCCAAAAGATGCTTTACACCAAATTGCAAAAGAATGAAGGTAAAATTGTTCCATTGTTAATGCACGGATGTCTGGATTCAGGGTGGCAACAGACTTTCAAAAAGTTTTTGTTTTGGAAAATTTTTCAAAGTGCGTTGTGAATGTACATCAGCATTTTTTTCATGGAGACACTTAACACACTTTGAAAAAATATGTACATATAACAAAAATTCTGGAACTTTGATTTTAATTAATAGAGGGAATAATTAAGTGTTGTATTTCTTTCTCAAAATGAGAGGAATTGGATCTACCGTTGTCGGAAACGGGGAAGGGAAAACCAAATCTATATGATTTTTTACCAGTAAATCATTCAAATTGATTGCATGTAAACAAGCACCCACCCAAATTTAATTAACATTTGATTTTAGATCCACTTGCATACTTGCTACACTAGCATTCAGAGAGTCTCATCAGAGGTCAAATTCAAAATGGTGACCATCTCAAAGAATCCCGCTTTTAGCAAACTACATACAAGGTAGTTCTAAAATATTGTTTTCGGAGAGGACCATTCTGTACTCAGCAAAGCTTTATGGGTAAAGTGTGAGCCTGGTAAAGCCAAGGGGAGAGAAATATGCTCCAGACAAGGATTTTACACAGAGAAAATAGTTCACCTTTGACCCTTGATCTAAAAAATTGGTTCATGGCCACTGCACATCCTCCACCCATAGGCACGCTTTTGGTGAAGTTTGAGCTTGACTAGGCCAATTAAGGGTAGAGAAAATACGCTCCAGACAAAGATCTTAAACAAAAAGGTTTACCTACAGTTACCTCTGATCTAGGAAATTGGATCAAGGTCACTGTACACCCTTTACCCATGGGCAATCTATGGAAAAAGCTTTGGCAAGACTTGGTCAAGGGAAAGGGATATTGTTCAAGACAAATGAAATCGGACAGACGGTTGAACAGACAGATGATCTAATCATTGTGGGACTCTCAAAGAGCCAGGCCCTTATAATTACTCAAACCCACCGTGACGTCATCATCAAATATTAAGGTTCAAATAATTATCTATCATTTTTGAAAGAATTTTTTTTGCGATCGATATCAACACTCTTTGAAAAATAATGATTTTTTTTTTTTAAAAAGTGTGTTGACTAGGTCCCAAATTTAACGTACTTTGACAAAATAACAAAGAAAGCATTTTATTGTTTAGATGAATGAAATATACTCACATTTACAAGGAACAAATTTGTTTAAACATCAAATTAAAAAAACTTTATACTTGTTTAAATTGTTCTTGTAGGAATATTTCATTCACACTGTGACATAACCAAATCTTTATTTATCTTATGATGATTCACAAACACGTTCTACAACTTGTATTAATGCTTCTTGTCGTCTCAGATTTTGTTGTGAATGGGTTATAAATCCAAGAGGAAACCGGAGTACCCGGAGGAAACCCAGATATAGGAGGAAACCGGAATACCCAGAGGAAACCCAGATGTGGGAGGAAACCGGAGTACCCAGAAGAAACCCACCTGTCAGGGTGGGTGACCACCATAACTTCACCTAATTGTTATGGGACAATTGCAAATGAAAATTCTTCATCAGGCCAATGCCCACACTGGATGTAATTCTTACTCATCATGTCGTATGTTTGGGGAAAGGTACAGTCACTACCTAGCTGTCTACTGCTGAATGAATGGAGATAGAAATGTTGATCATCATGTATTAGACATCACTTGTGGGCAAAGTGTGGACATAAAAACAATCAAGTTTTGAACACTTTTATACTTCGTCCTTCGAGTCCTGAGAGGATTTTACTACAAAAACTGTAGATTCCTAAATATATGAGAGCAATTTATTATCACATAATTTCGCGAGAATCATCATTTGGGAAATAGAATTACTCGCATTTATTTATATTGGTAAAAAAAAAACCTCGTGATCGACAGACCACTCGTGAATTCATCTTCTTGCGATTTGATGTCTTTGGGTCATTCTGCGATATTAAATACTCGCGGAATCTACAGTAACTGAAGTCATCACGACCTACTTTCTCGCAAGATTCATTTACAGACAAAGTTTAATGACCTTAAAAGACCTTTAGTTTAAAGGCTATACTAGGGGAGAGGAAGCGAAGGAATACACACAGAATCACTATTGTATGATGCAAGCCATCAATGACAGGCGTACATAGAGACATGGGAGGGCCATCAACAAATCATCGTTTGATGAATGATGATTAAACGCTACTTCCATACATAAAGAAAAGAGTTTTCAACAGTATTATGCAATCTTGAATTTTAAAAAGAAGTTTAGCAAAACTCAAGTCAGGAATTGAAGACAGAAATGTAACATCTTCCAAACATAAAATCTATAAGTAAAAAATGAAATAAATGTAAAGCATGTTACAGCATTGCCCACCTCCAAACTTCCACTCCATATCCATCAATTGGTTAACCATCAAAGTTTGTCCCAGAGCACTCCTAGACAGAGAAGCCAAATTACTGGTCCACTACAAAAACAAACATGAAATACTAGTGGTTGAATATTGGAAAGATTATATGAAGTGCTAATCACATTTTCATGTTTGAAATTTTAACTTTAAATGAAGATTTGCTACCAAGAGATGTAAAATGGATGAAATTTATCTATCAACTTGAAAATAGACTCTTTTGTAAGTCCAGATCTAAATTATGGTACTAAAGCATGCTGATGAATATCATAGAAAAAGACTTATAAATACTGTGGTGACAACTTACTTGCTGAGAAAAATACTCGGACTTGTCGTCTGCCAAACCTATCAACAACAAAAACATTCAAATGGTTGAACTAAATATTCATGCAAAGAAAGTTTCTAATATTTTAGATTAAAGTAATCAGTTTTCCCATTTCAAATGATCAATTATTGGGGGTAAATTCACTGTCCCACAATGAAGTTTAAAAGAATAAGATATATGTTACTGATTTTTATTTCTCTATTCATGCAGGAATTTATCTACGGTACCGGTACTAAGGTTGTTTTTACTATCGGTAAAAGGTACCTTTCCCCTTTGGCAACAAATGGATATTTCCCCTTCCAAAGATTTAAAAAATCCCTTCATTTGTAGAAACTTTACAAAATTGTACGCGAAATTTCAACAAAATCATTTTTATATATTCTAAGTCATTTTCTATAATTGTCAGACTTACAAAATGAGTAATCAATCAATTTACAGTATATTCCATGAATGTCCCCCACCACCATCCCCTGGAAGCTCATGACTGCATTCTCAAAAATTTCCCTTATATATAAAATGGGTAGTAACATCTAAATGCTGAATAAAACCCTGTCATGGTTTGAAACAAAGATCCGCAGAAAATAACTGGTCATTTATTGTACTCACACATTAGTTTCGTAGAAAATAACTAGTCATTTATTGTAATCACACATTAGTTTCGTAGAAAATAACTGGTAAGTTATTGTAATCACACAATAGTTTCATAGAAACTAGCTACATGTAATTAGGCATTGTAATTGGGCAATAGTTCCTTAGAAAATAACTTGTTGTCAGTAATAGTAATATCACACAATAGTTTGGTAGAAAAGAACTTCTTGTCAGTATCAGCCATGATAAATATCAAGTTAGAGTCAGATTGTTAAACAAAATTATCATTCTTTTTCTTACGTTGACTACTCAAGATGTTCTTATGGAACTCTTAAGATATTTTATACATTTATTTTATCAGCAAATAAATTTAAAGTAAAAATCTTTTATAAATGCAGCAGAGACTGTGTTGTGTCAGCTGAGACTCGAACCCAGGACCTCTGGCACAAAAGTCCCTGTGTTCTACTACATAAAGAAAAAAGAAAAATATTTATTACAATGATTTAATTAATTAATTAACCTTTGATGAAGTTTAAATATTGTTCAAGAACCCCAGGGAAATAATATTAACTGAGGCCAACATACGTGTATTTTGTGACGAAGCATGACTTAATGTAGATCGCTCCTCGTGTGATGTCATACATGTAGGTTTTTGCAAAAATCTTTATTAAATAAAACTTTGCGCATGATAGAAATACATCTTTCAGAGGAACTTTATTCACTGAATATAATAAAAAATCACGTAAACTATTGCTGGTGAAAAAGTTTATATTTTCCATAGATTAATCACTTAAAATGAAAACAAGATGTGTCCGGTTTCCTGCAAATGACCAATGTCGATCAATTTTTTAAAAAGTAGGTCAACTGTCAAGGTCAAAACGTTTAGTACCAACAGAAAGGTCTTGTCACAAGGAATAGTCATGTGAAATACCAAAGCTTTATCACTTACTGTTCAAAAGTTATTAGCAAGGTTAAAGTTTCAGACAGAATTACAGAATGACAAACAGGACAAAAACAATATCTCCCCCCCCCCCCCCCCCCCCCCCCCCCCCCCCTCATCTTCGATCTCTGGGGCATAAAAATGTTGTTCAGGGCAATAACTCCTATGTTGGTATTTCCTCCACTGTTCATGTCTATCTATTATACAAAGATTTCCTCAATATCCACAATTAATTTATACATATTTAATATACATTAGCAGTTTTTCTAATCGACTGTTGACATTAAAAATTTGTCATTTTATTAAGTTTTTATCTATATCTTATTATTCTGTTTTACGAAAATGTGTGATTTTCTGATGTTGACCTATATACAATGTACTTCCGTTTTTATATGTCTGACATCTTGGAAAAGGTGGCATATTACACATTTTGTTTGGTTATTAATTAAAATTAGCCATATTGAGTAGAAATTAACAGTTTTTCCACTTTCATGAGGATGGAGCTACCTTAAATTAAAAAATTCTAATAATTTTACCCTCGATCACAACAGAGTTACAGATACAATAATTGCCCATTCATTCAAATGCCCATGTCTTTGTACATTATTTACATGTGCTCGTTAATTCAGACTTAAGACTTACCTTCGGCATGTGCTCGTTAATTCAGACTTAAGACTTACCTTCGATGCACTTCCATTTAGACCACATTTCTTTACAACAATTTTCAAAAAGAACTGATAGGAACTACATATACTCGTTATAAAGACTCTGGTTTTTAATTTCATTCAAACTTGCAACAATGATAACTTGTACAAAGACAATGGCTCCACTTGGTTTTCAAGGTTACGGGTGAGAGGTCATTGGGAAGGAAAACCTTGTGTATCTTCCGTACAGGATTTTAATGAATGATCATACATTGTAACAGCCATTCTCTGAGGGTGGAAATTTCTGGGATTCAATCCCCAAAAGGAACATGTATTTCTGCATTAGCATCATACATGTGCCTATATAAACCTATACGTACGGTGTGTGTGTGTGTGTGTGTGTATACGTATTGTGACTGTAATTTTTGTAAATCATCCTATCCACACAAAATGGACAAACGTGAAAAATACCCATACTTCTCTTAAATTTTGTTAGCATTTAGGGTTCTCGGTAATACAAGATTCTGTGTCCTGGACAAAGCCAAATTATCTAGAACACAAGAAAACTGAAAAACGTGCGACTGTGGACACATCCTCCAACAAAACTCAGTGTTAACAAGAGAACAGTGGACCTAAGCAGTCACCTGATAATTGACATTTTTTGTTCTTTAGAAATCACTCAGGTGATCTATTGCTATCTGTTTTAATTTGTTCATTATTGTTCATCATTTGTAATTAGTTGTCCATTACACATCAGTCATAAACTTTTGAAAGTTTTAGCTCCTTCTTTAGAATGGCTGTGCCAATTTTCAACATATTTATGACCAATTTAGCCTCATCTTATAGAGCCTGAACTGTAAAGTGGTCATGAATTTCACAGTTTTGGTAGAGGGCTCAATGCTCAATATAATCACACAAACGTTTGGCCTCCTTGACTTCCAGAAGTAAAGAAGATTTTCTAAGATATACTGCATTTTCAATATATGATGAAAGTAGCGCCACCCTGGGGTATGAACCCCTGTACCCACTGAATGACGCACAATGACCGACAAAAACAGATAGCATAAGCTAAGATCCTCTGAATGACTCAGGTGACCTAAAACGTTCATCGTAATATTTGAATAATTTATTATTGTGTTTCTGCCTACACAGAAATCACGAGATAAACACCAATATGCTTTGTTAAACCGTGACAATTAGAGGGAAAGCTAGACAGCCAGATGCAGTCTTACATTTACGTGTACGCAAGTCTCCTAGCTCTGCTGTTAATTTACGTAAGCCTCCTCTGCTGTTAATTTATGTATTTATGTAAGCCTCCTCTGCTGTTAATTTATGTAAGCCTCCTCTGCTGTTAATTACTTGTTTGTTTAACCAATCTCACATGTTCCCTAATTTTGCCAATCCCTGCACAAATATCACTAATTATTTTCAGCTTGTTGTTTAGGGGGTTTTAGTGATGCAACACACCATGTTGAATAAGGAATAAAATGTTGCAGGGGATTCCTCTACAACTGGAATATATCACAAGATAGCATTTTCACATTAATGCTATTGAAATCATGACCACAGTTTTAGAATTTACATTCCAGAGATATCTAACTTGATTTAAACTTGAGAACCAGAAGCAGGGATGTGACTGAATTCCTCAGAAATCAGAGGAAATCTGGTCAAAAAGGGAGGAAAACACCTAAGACACCCTACCTGGAAAAATATCATTTTCTGTCACTTTAGATCAAACCCAGAGTGTTTCAATTTTTCGAAAATTGAGCCAATCAGAAGATTTCCTCTGAAAAGAGAAGAAATCACACCCCTGCAGAAGGGAACAAGATCTTTCCTTGCAAGTGCATTTGCATTCAAATACAAACTACACTTGTCACAAAAATCAATTTTCATGTACAAGCAAGATTGAGGTGTGACTTGTACACACGACAGAACAAATATATACACAGAAATGAACAAAACAATAAACAGGCAAGTTACCACATCCCTCCGAAACTTTGTTGAGATGTGAAATTATTACTATTATAAGATTCTTTTTACTTATAAAACTACACATGTATATAATTTTATGTGACTCACGATCAAGGCTCAAAATTACTTTATATCCATACGTCTGAGACTAGTATAAACCTGTGGGACGTATAAACGTTATATATGGTATTAGTCCCTACAGACTTAGTGAAAATCTTAATATCAATCTTGAATTGGTTCAGATTTAGGAAATACAATGTATGTCCGAGTCTCGTAGATGTTTGAATTCAATCAAATACTACATGTAGCTTGGGTTGAAAACTCAAAAAGAATGCTTAATAAATTATCCAATGACAAATCTTAAAAGGAAAAGGAGAGATTATGACAGACCAGAAAAAATGACAATTCCAAGTTTATGAACTGGGTGTGAGTGGTTATGAATTGCATCATTCTGAAGAAAGCAAAATAAAACTGTATGTGTCAGAAACTGGATTGTTTGTGACTCTGAAGTGTTTGGTTTATTAAATACTATCAAAACACATTCCACTTTAACTTGATCAATTCCATTTGATCAAAACCCTTGTGTGGTTGTTAAGAAGCTAATTTTAACAACTGTTTGTTAGGAAAACTGAAAGTATTACAATGAACACAGGATCTTTGTCCAGAAAGGTAGAACTCCATTTGCACAACCTAGTATTTCCGTGCAAAAATCTTTAACAATTAACAGTTTGTTAAAGAACATATCCCAACAACTGTTTGTTAATTAGGCACATGTCTTAACAACTGTTTGTTAAGGGATATGTCTTAACAACTGTTTGTTAAGTGACATGTCTTAACAACTGTTTGTTAAGGGACATGTCTTATTAACTGATTCTGTGTTATCATTTTTATGATGGCGGACTTAGAGAAATACTTTGCAGATTAATGAACACTGATAATCACTAGTCTCTCTGTCTGTACGGACTAGTAACAGTTAACTAAAAATAAATTCCAGACTCTGTTAAAGTTGATTTATAACTTATCAGGAAAAAATCTACATGTAGGTTCTCTAAACCTACATGGGCATACAAACGTACCGTGATATTCAAAAATACTTACCAAGGTTTGTTAAATCTTCTTTCAGTTGTGATGCAGATAGACTCTTTTTCAAAGCACCTATTGAAATATCATATATATAGTTTAAATCATAATTTTTGTATCACTCTCTAAAGCAAAAAAAAAAATTATGATCTCAACATAAATTGCTATTTCAACTAAGGACTGAACTTTTATCAAGAATGAAACATGTATATTTATGTGCTTTCAAATGTATTTGATATAATTATATGAAATATGCATATGCGCAAATGCATCTGATAGATTCAATGTAATTACTGGGACTTTATTACCTTATCAGCATCTTATTTAGATTATCATGAGATTGAATCCATAAAAAACAAGAGCAGCTAGCATTCACATTTCTATCAAGCAAAGGATTCCCAAGATATTAAGCAGGCAATTTCCAATCCTGATCTTAAAATCATTACATGTACAGGTCATCTACTCGTTAGGGAAACCAGCATACATGTAAGTTTGATGTTTATAAAGTAAATGGTTCTTAAGATATTGAACTACCAACAGACAGGTGCAAATCAATATGCTCCCTTTTTCAGTTGGGAGGGGGGGGGTGCATAAAAAAGTAAACAATACTTGAACAATCACCAGCATTGAAAGCGGGAAAAAAATCAGTCTGATTAAAACCAGACCTTCAATCTCACTCCCCGTTTTTTCTATGTACGTTTGTTGAAGAGCGGATATAGAAAAACAGGGGGGAGGGGGGGGGGGGGGTTGAGATTGAAAGTCTGGTTTTATAATCAGACTGAAAAAAATTTACTATACACACAAGATCATGACTAAAACAAAACCATTTAACATTTCTACATGAACCATCAAAAATAACACTGTAGTTTCTGTTTTGTTTTGTGCCTATCAATTTACCCATGTAAACTCTGACCTTTAACCTTTGATCAGCTATTGCCTTTGAAAAATAAGAGGCATCTTCAACTAAGCATTGAGAACATGTATACCAAGTTTGATGATCCTCGCACCCTAGCCTTATAAGTACTGTTTTCATCTAACTGTGCTGACAGATGGACAGGCATGCAGACATACAAACAGATGCACATCTATGACATTTGAATATTTGTATCAGGTTTGATTCTTCTAGCCTAATTACTACTGTTTTTATCTTGTTTTGGGCCTATAGAATTGCCAATTTAAGACTGACCATGACCTTTGATCAATGACCCTGAAAAACATAAAGCTACTTAATTCCTATAATCGCAGGGAACATGTGTATCAAGTTTGATCATCCTAGCCTTACAATCACCGTAAATTGCATTTTATTTGTAGAACATTATTTACATGTAAATTTGAAAAACTATCATTCATGGAAATACAGTTCTCTTAGATACATGTAAACTCTTCCACATAGAAGGCTTTAATGATTCAGAAAGGTGTGGCTCACATGAAAATGAATCCATTATTCCATCCACATGAAAATAAATGCATTATTCTCTCTACATGAAAATAAACACCTAATTCTATCCATGAAAATAAGTTCTCACACAGTATTCATCTGACCCAAAATTTACTGACAGACGCACAGACAGACATACTGCGCCATACCACAATACAACCTGTCTATGACGGGCGTATAAAAATTCATACAAAAAAGTTTTGCATACTGTTACTAAATGAGAGTAAACTCTTGAATATATTTTTCAGGCCTGTGGCATTAACACCATTTTCTTCAGCAAATCCATCAAGCTGTTCCATCAGTCTGGAAGACTGAAAAAAAAGGAATTCAAAAATGACTTGAAGCCGGTACACTCTAGTAGCCAAGACAGACAAGTGGCCCATGGGCCATATCGCTCACCTGAACACCTAGAGGTAAGGAGCAAACAAATTTTGAGTCTTGTCTATATGAGGTTGTTTGCATTGACTAAACAATATTGTACCCTTGTATATCTTGAGAATTTTGAATCCTATTGTCACCCCCACCCTGACACCAGGGATCATAGTATAGATAAATCTGAAACCACAATACAACAGATTCTTGTATATTAACTACCTCATGTATATCTGTTCACTTCTGGTTCTTGGGAAGGTTTTCTAACATTTAATTTTTATCAAATATGACCGATATTAAAAATATGAACCTCTATTGTGGCCCCAAGGATCTTGGCGTGAATAAATCTGAAGCACATTAATGCTTGCATATCAGTTTGACAATTTCAGTTCTTGTGGTTTTCAAAGAAGTTCTCCATGTACATAAGCAATGTTAACCTTTGAACCTTTATTATGACCTTAATTGGTCCTAGGGATACGGCATGAACAAATCTGAAACTTCACTATGTGACAATGTTTTGTATATCAATTTGACAATCTGTACCTCTCTGGTTCTTGAGAGGAATTTTAAATCAAAAAGAAATTCCTATACACCCATTCTAATCCCCTGTTGTGGCCCCACCCTGGCCCTATGGTAACTTGGAATATTTGATAAATAAGGAATATTTTCTATATGATTCAGCTTTTCTTAGTACTTGGGAAGATTTTTTAAAACACCCAACCCCAATATCACTATTTCTTAATTATCCCCCTTAGAATACAGCATTGCCCTTCATTTGAAAAGATTTGAAACCCTTCAACCACAGAACACTTTTTGGCAAGTTGGTTGAAGTTAGTAAAGTGGTTTTTGAAAGCTGAAACAAAAGTTTATACATATCAAGCTGACAGACAAATTTTGATCAGAAAACATCATTTTGTAATGACCCAAAGTTAACCTAAAATCCAGTAACACACACACATATAGAATATGAATATCTATTTCATTATGATTATAATTCAACATTACATACCTTTCCAGGATCAGCAAGAAATTCCATAACATATTCAAGTAGCTGCTTAAATTGCTAAAATTAGAGAGAGAAAAAATGTTAAGCTGCATCAAAACATGTAAATATACCATTGTCAATTACAACTACATGTACTTCAAGATATGGTAGGTAACATTTCTACCTGGGAGGGGGGCATACAAGGTCATTATTAAGGTCATGTGTTTACTTGTTTCATTTTCAAATGCAACAAACATGACAGTTCATCTGGATTTTACAAATTTGTCATTAGCAATTAACCCAAATACCTTCAAGTGCAAAGAGTACCTTGCCATGAATTGAATGAAAGCTTTATACTTTGGGCAAACTCTTCATGTTCCTGAGTCCCCTTATTAATTTTAGTGGCTTCCTTGGATCGGTGTCCCTCATGTGCCGCCAGTCAGTATATCTAGACATGTTAACTTTAGAATGTGTGTACCTCTAATAAAGATTTCTGAAGTTTCCTGCGAAATTCATTCAACGAAAACACTGGTTTTGTTTCTGTTTTTTCATAATATTAATCCTTTTATTATATCTAACTTCGAATCAGTCTTTGAATTTTTTCAGGTAAATATGAAAAGCTATAAACAAACAAAAGTGACAGGTAAATAGTAAGAGTGCTCAACCTGTGATGGAAATCCTTGTATCATTTATAATGCTAGTAAATGCAGCCATGTTGTAAACTTTTAGTCAAACTATCAAATACAGTTAATTACATTTTTTAATCGAAATCGATGAGATCAGATGAAACACTTTTTAAATATACCACAATGATTTAAATAATGGTTTGGATGGTCAACAATATAAAGGTGTGAAAAAATTGTAGCCTGTGAAATAAGTGTGTAACAGTAGTCAAGAAATAGACATGTGAAACCAAAAATGTTTGGAAATCTAGATAAAATCATGTATTTCATTAATCCAAAGATATATTCAACATGTTCAAGAAATAAATTTCATTTTTAAAAATACACAAGGGCATAGAGTGGGACGCTTTATGTCAGCATACTTCATGAAGTGCATTAGTAGCTTAATTCATGAAAAGTATGATGGCATGAACTTGAGGCATCGCAATTCATACCCAGTCAATGATATTAAGATTTGCAAACCACAAGCCATTCGGGCAACCATTTTCTGGAAATCCACATGCCCGAACTCAATTTCACTTGCCCGAAAAAAAAAAATTATAAGCATGCAAAATCTGAATAATTTTCAAGACAAATCCGGAACAGACCAAGTGAAGATGTGTAATTAATGGGACGAATGACTTTGTTTGGGGCGAGTTATTCTAATTCTATGACTTGAGCATGCACATAATATTCATTTACTTCCGATTGTCAAATTAAAACTCCGATGGGTATTTTTTTTTACAAGCCAGTCAGACTTGTTGCCAAGTGGATTTTACAAGTCCGACAGGAAAATCACTGGCCGCGGGCGTTCAGACTACCGCTAATTTTGCAGACTGCATACCCGGTACCCACATGTATTTTCAAATATGAAATTTGTTTTTTTATATTTACATTCTACTTCTATGTCTGTTGGAATTCCCAGCTGTTGAAATAGATGTCAACCTTGTTCACAATTGTATACGTCATCCATAAGGGAATGACAATTATATTGCAATGGCTAAAGATATTGAAGGCAAAAACATTGGAAATAAATATATTTTTGAGATTAATGTCATTTATAGTTTGTTGACTGAAGAAATCGCCTGATACTTAGTCATAATGTGAATTCCAACATTGGCAAAAGCTACACCAGTCAATAACATTTTAATGTCAATTCTAATGACAAAAATAATTAAAATTAGCAAATGTATTGGCTAATCTTCCAGCGTATCTTCTTGAACTGCTCTTTAAATAGAATGTTTGCACTTTAAGTGTCTGGTATCGAGATAGTTAGGATATGTTCTGATCTGTCTAATGTAGGTTCACAAGTACTAGTGTCACAGTACATAGGAACACTCACACTGACTGACGATCCGCGCATTGATACATAGTTCGTGATAGTCCACCCATAGTTACAAAATCGAATTTGACTGCAATCTTACCTTATTTTGGAACTTGTTTAGCGTTTGAAAGTCTGTAAACATTGATTCGGGGGGTGTTTCCCGACTAAAGTGAAAGTTGGTCGCCATTTCTCTTTACCTCCAGAACATCGATCCCGACGGGAAAAGGTATAACTTGTTGGGCATGGTATAATGCATCGTCGCAAACCACGGTTTTGAGTCCACTCACGCTCCCTCATATGATGATGGAGATAATCGAATAGAAGCAGCCGTGGGTAACCGACGATGGGTATAATGTCCTGACAAGTGCAATGTCCTGATAGACCTAATAGGCAATAATTCTATATGCACTATAGTAGTTTTTTAAATATAATATTTAAAGATTTTTTTCTGATTAGGTAATAATTTTCAAAAAATTTAAAAATTTGTATGTATATTTTAAGGAGGAAATTTTACTACACAAGATAAATGATGTGGATGAATAGTGGAGGAGGATATGTGCAATATTTTAGCATTGGAAACTATCAAATTTACTTTATATAGTCAAAAAATGCAAATTATAGTAGAACGTAATCTAAAAAAAAAAAATTAAAACTCCTATTTGACTCGAACCCCCAACAAATGCTAAAGTAACTGAGCTACTCAGCCAGGCAATTAAATCTAAAAGGAATAGACAAATATTGCTGAAATTCATATTTTTCATTCATGTCTTAAAAAGAAGTCAGTCACTTTGATGATTTGATGTACCTCCCTAATGCAAAACTATTCATAAATCAAATTAACTCGGTGATGAACAAGCACAGAAAGTCATCAACAATATTGCTATTCAAAAATTCGTTCTGAGAACAATAAATTTGATTTTTTGGATACGCGGTAATTTTAGCTTGGCAGACATTGAATGGCTTCTCTCACTGCCAGCTCATGTCAGTATCTCACCGACAAGTCGAAACTCTATCCAGACATCCCTGCCAGTGTAAAGTGGAACAAATTGTTGGTACTCCAACAAGAGGTGTTTAAATCCTGCACCTCTTCTTCATCAACAATCCATCCCTGGTAGATAGATCCAAGTCTATTCCCGGTGTTGGGAATGATGACGAGTGAAAAATGCAGAAAAACGGAAAATGTCCCTATATAGGACAGGGCTGACTCAAGAATGAGACAACTCTTTACGTCAACTCTTTTATAATAAAAGTATTTCCATCAGTGGACAATATGTGGATCTCCTTCAGAAGCAAAGTTATTTGCCTGCTGGACAACAACGTATATCACACAAGTTCACCCTCTCCAAACACACCAAACATGCACTGGATGAACGAGCGATTAACGAAACATAAACGGGGGGTTTCTACAAAACTAAGGGGCCTTCGTGGCCGAGTGGTTAGAGCATCGCGCTCAAAATCACACGGCCTCTCACCTCGGGTTGGTACGGGTTCGAATCCCGCTCGCGCCGGTAAGTGAGAAAGTTTCCCAGTTTGGTGGTCTCTTCCCAGGTATACTGTATCTGACAATCCCTACCCAGAGTTATCGTGTACCTCTGTTAACGTCTCAAATTAAGCAATGTTATTCCAAATGTAAATCCACTATTTTTTTTTTACGGCTAATAAAACTAAGAAATACTTTATAAGATATTGGGAAAATGTAGGACAAGAAACTATTTGTAGATTATTACTATATATTCTTCATGTACCTATGTATAGGCCTGGTGCAATAGACAACCAATATCCACGTTTCAACCCAAAGCAATGCTTCTTGTGTCACAAAAAGAGTTGACATCTGCCCATTATTTATTTATTTATGTATATTTTTGTAACTGAAGTTCAAACCATACTTTATTTGAGAGTACGTGCCATTTTACAAAACTCTTGTAAAACCCTTGAGACGTTGACAGAGGTATATGTGAGTGTAAGGAACGATAACTCTGGGTACAGATTGTGTATCTGGGTTCTCTCTTCCACCAACAAAAATCGGGCGGCACTATATTATTGAAAAGTTGTTGAATGTGGCAAAAACATCAAAACAACTTTACAAAAAAAAAGCTATCGGAAGCAAAAGGAACAGCAAACGATATTAGTACTTTAAATCTTCATGTCAGAGATCCACCCTACAAGCCCGTGACAATTATATGCGTGATATCGCACTTAGCCCTGAAGCAAAACAGAATTCAAAGAAGTTTTGGTCTTTCATTAAGGGGAAGAGACAGTCCTGAATCATCTGGAGTATCTCCTTTGGTTAGATCGGACGGCCTCATGAACGGTGAAGATAACGAACAGTGATCAATCTCATAACTCCTATACGCAATTTAAAGTAGATAGTTAGGCAAACATGGACCCCTGGACACACCAGAGGTGGGATCAGGTGCTTAGGAGGAGTAAGCATCCCCTGTCGACCGGTCACACCCGTCGTGAGCCGTATATCCTGATCAGGTAAACAAAGTTATCCGCAGTCAACATCAGTGTGCCAAGAATGGTCTAGCAATCTGTATGAAACACATCAGACAGCATTTCACCAAATGATAGATCGTATTGGCAAACTGGATCGTTATACCTACCATAGGATTTGCGAAATGCTAACTTTAAACGAGACCAGAAGGCAAAAGAACAATAGGAAAACCATAACCACCATCTGGAGAAAAACTGTAGATAGAAGGTGAGGACAGGTCTGAGTTTGAGGCGAGGGTTGCGGTTGCGGATGGTTGAAGACGTTCCATGGTTGCTTTATAATCCATAAGGCACGAAGCGGATAGGCAAAAGGTAATGACAATTCATTCTAATATTTTATAAAACTTTGTTCAAAAACTTTTCAACATGCATGCATTTATAAAGCTCAGTTATGATGGTTGGTGCAAGTATGTGCAGTTGAATAATGGCAGCTCATTCGTAACAAAATTCATGTGCAGATAAAACTAGTGACCGGTCAGTATGTACAGAGAACTTGTTTTTATCTTGGATAGACGCTGGAGGTTTCCAGAAGCCAGTACTGCCTTGGATGCTTCCGCAGCAAATCAACATTGTTAGAAATTCACATGAGGATGATGCAGATCTGCGTGATGATATAGAAACAATACCAAGTTCTGAGGTAGATAATGAGAAAACTGTATTTTCATATATTTTCAATTCATTACTAATACCCCCTTTCATGCATACACCTTTGCGCCGTTGGTAGACAGTTATATGAAATTATGTAAATGTATTTATTTTGTTATGAAATAAATAGACATAGATGATATTTTGAAATAATTATTGACGTAATCTATTAGCGAATCAAACAAACTTCTTCCAGTTGTGCGTTATCTGCTGTGGGTTGCACTGCACGAAAAATTGTGTTTAATATAAAATTAAACACCAATTATTCCCCAATTAAATGTCAAATTTAAACGTAAAATGCACATTTAATAGAAAATTAAATGTCAAATTTACTTTGCGTATCCAGTGGCGTATAATTTTCCGTAAACGCCGAAATTTAATGACGTTTAATGTCGATTATATGCCAAGTAAATGCCATGTTTAAATAAAATTAAACGTCATTTTACGTCTAGTTGAGAATTTAATCATCTTATTTTACTCCATTAAATTTCACATTTAAGCAATATTAAACGTCAATATACTCGAAGTTTGGCGTATAATCCACCCATATTAAACTTCATTTTACTTGAAGTTTCACGTATTTTCATATTTATACTCCATTAAATTTGACATTTAAGCAATATTAAACGTCAGTATACTCGAAGTTTGGCGTATAATCCACCCATATTAAACTTCATTTTATTTGAAGTTTCACGTATTTTCATATTTATACTCCATTAAATTTGATATTTAAGCAATATTAAACGTTAGTATACTCGAAGTTTGGCGTATAATCCACCCATATTAAACTTCATTTTACTTGCCGTTTCACGTATTTTCATATTTTACTCCATTAAATTTGACATTTAAGCAATATTAAACGTCAGTATACTCGAAGTTTGGCGTATAATCCACCCATATTAAACTTCATTTTACTTGATGTTTCACATATTTTCCTCCATTGAATTTCACATTTACAGCTGTAAGCAATATTAAACGTCAAATTACGCAAAATTTGGCGTATAATGCATCCATATTAAACTTAATTGGAGTTTCGCAGAATTATTCTGCATCTCTATAAAGCTTCCATATAAGCTAGAGTTAAACTTCACTTTAGGAGAAGTTTAGATAGGTATAAGCATGCGAGCTATATAGTAAGCTTCTTTCTGTGAAAATTCACAAAAGTTATCATGAATTAGTTACCTTAGAAAGAAAAGGCATGAATAATTAATATTTTTATTGCATTTTTTTATTTCACATAACATCTTGCCTGGGATGTAAATTCATATATTATAAGAAAAAATATATGTAATGAACAATATTACGATACAATGTGAAAAAATATTGCTATTAAAAATATCAAAATAATACAGGAATACCAAAAAGGATTACATTCAGAAATATGTCCCAGACATTTAAGACAAATACCATCCAATACAATGCAATCATACTATTAAAGCCTATCACAATGTCGAGTCCAACAACCGCTCACATGAGTATAAACTACATTACTAAACAAATTGAAGGTAAATATGACTAGATACACACACACACACACACACACACACACACAATATGCTATCACACAAAAATCATATAAAACTCATGAAAGGAAATATATAAAAATATATATTTTGATACAAAGCTAGCATTTCACTGTGATGATGTAAGATTGTCTTGGCATAATATAAAACTACTTCACACATTGATGGGTATGTAACCTGGAATTTTCCCAGTAGGCTGCCCTAAACATTGCTTCTTTCCTCTTTTAAAACACTTTTTCTCTAACAAAGCAGTGAAAGTTAATGGGGAGAAGCATGTCGATTCAATGAAGACAAACTATTCCCGAAAAAGTAATGTTTTCTTAGCTTATTCCTTTGAAAAGCAAAATGAACAAATCTTAATGACATATGCAATATATATTCATCTACAAGTATCATGATATATGTACATAATAACTAGAAAACTGACAAGTCAGAAAAGGACCTGTAATATATATTTCAGAGGCAGGAATGACATAAAAAGTACATATTAAAAAGTTAAAAAGTTCCATAACTCTATACGGCATGACATAAAATATTAAATATAAAAATGAAGTCTCAGAACTCTGCAACAACAAAGTTAATAACTATTCAAATTGAAAGGGATCTTCATTTGCCTAATATTTTATTAATGTTTAGTGTATTACTTTAAAAGAGTTAAAAAATTCAGTTACACAAATGAAAAAGAAGGTATCCGATACAATTACAAAATTAACAAGGAAATTGTTCATATTCTATTACATGTAAGTATTGAGAGCGGTAATACGCGTGTTACAAAGAATCTATTTATTTATTGGTCTCATCCTCAAGCTCACTCTCATTCTGTTCCGCTTGAATTTGAATTTGAAGTTTCTTTTCCTCTGCCCTTCTCCTTCGTCCCCCATCTCTATCACTAGCAAAGCAAAACCAGTCTTTTGCCTCGTTGAAAATTTCCACGTCTAGATCTGTTGCATTAGCACAGAGGCGATTCTTCCTCACTGTTTCTGATTAAAATAGATAAAAGAATGTTCATCTAAAGTGTTTATTTCTCAAAGTTTGTTCATGAAATCTCTCTCTCTCTCTCTCTCTCTCTCTCTCTCTCTCTCTCTCTCTCTCTCTCTCTCACACACACACACACTTTACATACCTTTCAATATTTTCTGTAATTTCAGTGAAGAGAAGGCAATTTCCCCCCTTTTCCCATCCAGTTGGTGTTTACTGCTAGTTTTGTGGTGATCATGTGGGAAAGTAGTCTCCTTACTGAACTTTTCGTGTTTTCACCACCAATAGTTGATAATGATCTCACCTGCACATTGTAAATATTGATAGAGAGTCAAGTGTATATACTATTCCATGTATTGATAATTCAAAATACAATATCTTAAGATGAACATAATTTTGCAGGTTTTTTTTTTTTAAATAAAAAAAATACATGTATATGTTTCAATAAAAAAAAAAAAATGATCAGTAACCTACCAAAGTTTTACACGTGTTTTTACTCTGCAAGAGGTCCTCCAGCTTCTGTATATCTTCTTGTTTTCCCAGTGGAAAACATACATCTAACTGCAGTGTAGTGTCGGGCTCCTCTGTACCAGGAGCAGGACGGCTTTCAAGTCTATCGATCTTTGTGATTGTGGCCTGCAGAAGCTGTGTATTTAGGTGGGTCTGTACTTTTATTTCCTCCACGTTTGCCATAAGTTTCTCCAAACAGTTTAGGATTTTCTTTTCTGTTACTGTATATTAAGACAGACATGCAATTAGTCCAAAATGTATGTATGGTTTTGATATCATTTATTTTAAAAAATGGAATCAGCAAAGAATGATATCATATAAGTACCTGAGCTAGTGGGGCTTTTGTCAAATAGTGAAACTGTAGAACTTGATGTTGCTTTGTTGAACACGTCTTCTAATTGACCAATATGACGTCCCTTTACCCCTTGAGTACTTGTTCATTTTCTGTGAAAAGAGATAGTCAGCAAAATAGATTTTAAAAAAACCCAATATGAATAATTTAGAAAGTGTCTTTGAAAAATTTGAATATGCGGTGGCGTGGGAAAAAAAAAAAAACGGAAAGATTGACCTGCGATGAAAGAACACTTTTTAAGCCTTTTGTGTACACTGTTTTATAATACATGTGCAATTAAGACAATAAAAATATTCAAAAATGATTTTTTTTAAAATTCAAGCACTTTGTTACTCTGGTTTTAAAAAATCTCAAACGTTTATTTTTAAACATAGCGCAAACCCTGTACACGAGTTTGAAATAAGGCTTAGCCTTATATACATTATTACTTTAGATAAATACAGTATGATATACAGCATCATATATATTGCGATTGATTTATCTCAAGTTTCTTTTGATTACTTACAACTGAGAGGTGAAAAGCAATATTTTACAATTTTGAAATGGGGCAAAATGACAACTTTTAATTTACTTGACAGCCAAATAGTTTTCCAGCCCCCCCCCCCCCCCCCCCCCCCCCCCTCGCATGCACAAGATAAATGCATTCAAAAATTGAAGATTTCACATATATGAGAGGGAAAAAATCAACATCGGCCATTACTAAATCATGTGACCGGCAAATCACGTGATATCTTAAAAGGTGAGGCGGAAAAAGACGAAAGTAGTAAAATTGGAAAATTGGGACATTCTTAATGATTTACTTCGGAAAACAGTATAAGTAAAGTATAATTCATTCTTTGGAATTGTACATCATATTAAAAAAAAAAATATGTAAATACGTTCCTTTGAATGTAAGCCTGACACTATGTAATATATATATATATATATATATATATATATATATATATATATATATATATATACTGTAGATACAGCCCGGAACGTGTATTTCAGTAAAAAAAAAAAGTTAGAAAAATCACACATTGAATATTGAATAACAAGATGTACTTACATATTGTCTTGCGAAGTAGTATATCCAAATTTCTTTAATCCAACAAAAATTTCCGTGTGCACCAATTAAGCACCTCAAATGCGAAATTTGTGAAATGGATACACGTGCTGACCATCTCGATATATTAGATTTCGCAGTTACCAAGGAAACTGGCCAGTCTCCTGCTGTGAAAAGCACTGATGATGTTGACCTAATTTCTTAAACAGAGAAACTTTCTCTTATCTCAGAATGTGCCCCCTAAAATCGGCACTTTAGCGAAATTATGTAATCAATGTTTTTAAGATTTTACAGGTTAAGTGTTTGGCGTCTTTTCATTTCTTTAATTTTAAGCCAACCCCAACCCCCACTTATTTCATGTTCTAGCATATTTATAAAAGATATCCAATCATTGTGATATCACATATATATGTATTTAAAATATTTTTTACGTGGTAATTTATCGTAACTATTATATGCGATTTTTAAAATAAATGTATGCCGATATCCTGTTTAATGTCAGTTATCAAGTACCAGGGCCGTAAGTAGGGTTCTAAATCAGGGGAGGCAGGGGATTGGGGGCCGCCGATTGACTTTACGACTGAAAATGACACTTTTTAAATCCCAATTTATCATGTTTGTGTTTCATTTGTACTATGTAAAGAATCGTAATATGGTGTCAAAGACAAAGGTGCTTGTCTTCATTTTAAACATATATCCTATAATATAACATTTATATAATTTTATTTTCTTTTTTGCCAAAAAATCAGACGAGGCAGTTGCCTCGTCTGCCTCATCGGCAGTTACGGCCCTGAGTACATTTCCAGCGTTGGGCCAACGTTGGCCCAACACAACTATTCCAACGTAAAAAAAAAATACTCTAGGGCGCACATTGCTAACATAGCACCGTTGTTGGGCCAACATTGTCTTCCCGACTTAAGTGTGACGAAAAGTAAAAAGCAGCATGTTAGCATTGGGCCAACGTTGTGCCAACGTTGTATGCCCAACGCCAACCATCGGCCAACAATATAACCATTTACCAACGTTGGCCCAACATAGTCATGCTATCTGGGCTAGTATAAAACTGGTTTTCCTACTGTAACGACTTTCCCTTAGCTCTAACCTCTATTCTGTTATAAAAGTACTGGTATCATGTATATATATACACACTTACTCTTATGTGTGGAGGTACAAAGAGGCTGGACTCTTGTTTTCGGGTCTTTTCGGGTATTTGTTTTGTCTGCTTCTTAATTTCTTTAACTTCCTTTGCCAGATCATCAATTGTTTTTTTTCAATCAGCATAAATATTGTATGATTTCATTGTATAAAAAAATAGATGCAAACTTAGTGAAACACTTTCATAAATATATAAATTGCTGTATGATACTGGTAACCATTTTGTATTTGCAAATGAAGGACAGAATATGAAGAGAAATATTTGTCACATTAAAGTTCTCTCGAATTTCTCAAAAAATTGTTGCGAAAGAATATTAGTTGGTTTGTCCTACCCTTGATTATAAAACTAAATGTGAAGTATCAAATCAATCGAATCAGTCCTGTTGATACTTTTCCCCTCTCACAATAAATATTGTGGGGGATAATAAAGGAGACTCATGATGCAGTGCTATGTACAGCTGGTGATACATACAATATTAAAATAAATGGCAGTCTTCTAGTTTATAGACGCATTATGTTGAAGTATATTGGAGAGGATCATTAAATTGCAAGGACTTATACGTATCCAATCCATCTGTATGTAGCTCTATTATACAATAGAATAGGTTCAAATCAAAATAAATGAAGAGAAGTAATTTACGAATTATCTGTGTCCATTGGTTCATTTTTGAGTCACATGCATGCCTATTTACTATAAATAAGCCGTCTCGAATACTTAGGGTACATGTACAAGCTTTCCAGTCTGATTGACTTGGCAGTTGGCACAGGCACTACCCTTGGTACCCTCTGTGTTCGGGACAACATTTTATACTGTTTCAATTTACTTCCCATTTAAGGCATACTTGTTGTGCAGTGCATTTGCCATCGGTATTATTATGAGCAATGTCCAGACCAATGTCAATATAGAAATCCTTATAAGATCATATGCACAAAGGATATACATTTGTATGGTATCATGTAGTTATAATGTTTAATTGTTAGAATTGTTTATCCTCCCTGTAGACCAGATTAATAAATAAATATACCTCTTGACCTATATGACACTTTTGGACCATCTGCATTTATTCCTGTACGGAGAATCAACTGTAAATATATTTGTGCAGATGGAAGGGTTCAGAATAAAGATGTTTCTTACATTTGTCCCAATATCAAAGATGTGAATATATGATGTTTTAAAGCAACATTTCATAATGTACATGAAGTATGTTCATTTCAGTAAGGTATACTTGTTTAGCAAATACTTGAAAGATTTTTTAAGTTAGTTTTGTCATTTTGTGGTAATTGACAATGTAATGTTTGAAGATGTTCATGTATAGTCATCCACCGGTTAACTAATATCTCTGGAAGGATGTTTCGTTCTACACCAGATGATAAATATCTCTCGGAAGGATGTTTCATTCTGCGCCGGTTGACAAATGTCTCTCGGAAGGATGTTTCGTTCTACGGCGGTTGAGTAATTAATGTCTCTCGAAAGGATGTTTCGGCATGCGCCAGTTAACTAATTAGTGTCTCTCGTAAGGATGTTTCGTCCTTTGCCAGTTGAATGGAAGGATGTATTCTTGGAATTTTTCATATCAATACAAAACTTTTCAAATGATCTCATTTGAACATTTGCACTTGTGATTATTAACGATTAGTAATTTATACTTATGATATATATACTTTTAAAAACTATTGAAATGTGCAGTAAACCATTGTTTATACTTGTTGTGATGTGATTATTACTAACAGGGTGAAAAATTTTGAGGAATATGAACGCTAATGCTGAACCCATTGTTAAAGCATATGGTGCATGAAAAAGTGAATGTAATGAACAGTGATTATTCTCATAAATCCACAAAGAGTACTAAGAGTAGGGCAAACGTGTACCTCTGGACACAACAGAGGTAAGGGCGGGTGCTTATTGAATCAGGAGCACGTATCTCCTCTTGATCGGTTGCAGGGGGGGATAACACACATTGCAAATAAACACTGAAACCAAGGCCTGTTCATTGTGAAATTGATATAGAAAAACTGTACTTGGATTCTTGCTAGAATTATAAACTGACAACAGGGTTTGAATACTCGTTTATATTGTGTATAGTTCATATATACATTCTGTAGTATTTAATATCTTAAATTCTTGTATTTATCAAGCGGGGGTACATGTAACTTATGCGCAACATTTGCGTAGTGAGGTCGGACTGTCTGGACAGTAGAATATGAATATTGTACAAGCAGTGCGCGTGTATAAGATCTACTTGAAACCATACATATTTGATAGAAACGTATACATTTGTGTCATATGGGATAAAATTTAAAATGGTTATTAAATTCATATTATATATGAAATTTACTAACATTAAATCTGCATTATACATGGAATAAAATTGGAAATTAAATTTCATTTTACGGACACGTATAATTTACTGTAAACTCGAATTAAATCTGAAACTTCACGAATAATATAAGTTTAATGAAATATAATATCTGTAAACGCCAAATTTCATGCAGTGTTGTATGTATTTTAAAAAAGACTAAAAATGCCGCGTTTTCTAATACCACTAACCCTCTTATTGGGACTATTTTGATCTTTGCATTTGCTATTGATACTTTTAGATAAAATTTAGAATAGATTTACTATAGCTTTTATCTACTAATCAGGGTTCTGCGAAGTCAGTTAAAAAAAACACACGAGTTGTGCAAAGTAGCAACACCTGCATCACCATTAATGTCTTGAAGAATACCTTAAACAGCATCTTTTGTAAGCCGAAATCTATATAGATAAACTCTCTACCTGTTATAATACTTTATTGGATTTAATCGGTCTCTCATAATTAACAATATCAAAACTATTTAAGATATCCAAATGATCCGCCATACGTGCAGAATGGCAATATCAAGTCGGATCTAAACCACACTTACATTAGGTTTAGAATCCGTCCATACTTACCCAAGCCTTGTCCGTGTGCAACGAGTACACCTGAACCTGAACCTTAATGGATGATCCGAGGTGTAAATCTAGAATGTACAATTGGCTGTCGGAGATCTCTACAGAGACCTATGTATCTATAAGAATCTTTCAGTGTGTGCTCATTAACCTCGGAAGATCAACATAAAGTATAACGATATACCCAAAGTTTTCCTCGCACGATTTCCTTGTACATTCAAAACAGAAAAGGACTTTTCGAGGCTATCGGAGAGTGTTTAGAGATCGCAAAAGTTCTGAATTGGTCTCTGAAAGATATCAATGTGTGCATATAGGTATTTGGATATACATGATTCAAGTCTGCCATATGTTCTATTGATACTAAGATAAAATGTTAAGTATTTATTTCAACAACAAAAACCTTCCCATAAGTTTTTGTTGTGTGGGGTGAAGGTTTAGTCTTTTATTTCCATTTATTCGTTCGATACAAAACATATCGATTGCCAATAACAACCTATCATTGGGTCAAATGCTATCTGACTTGTTTCATAACCGATTGTTAGACCGTTCGTGGCACACTGATTTTGACTACGGATAACTCCGTTTACCTGATCAAGATACAGTTATAGGGCTCATGGCGGGTGTGACCGGTCGACAGGGGATGTTTACTCCTCCTAGGCGCATGATTCCACCTCTGGTGTCCAGGGGTCCGTGTTTGCCCGACTATCTATTTTGTAATGCTTATGGGATTTATGAGATTGATCACTGTTCGTTATCTTCACCTTTCATCAAATATTACTAATAGTAATTCTTTGCTCATTTTTAAAGATTTCATTTTGAAAACAAGAATCTATTCTCGGCAACTTACATTTATATTCTAGTAATATTTCTATAAATTCGTTTGAATGAAATGTGATGATAACGTACAGTGATCAATCTCATAACTCACAATCAAGCGAATAAAATCAAGAATGTTTATAAATACAGACCTAAGTAAAAACATTCTTCTATCTATCTGACTGACAATTCAAACGAATTTCACGACCGGAAATGAAATTTCGTTATAGTTTTTATCCTTCAGAACTCAATTGTTAAGTCAGATTGTATGTGTTTCATGTGAAATTGCATTCCTATAGCTTGTGAACTTCTTCAAATTTAATGTATATTCACAATGAAGTACCTATCCTGCTTATACATTGCCAACAACTGAATGACTCCAAGTAGTTATTGATATATACCATTTTTATTAATAAGCTAATTATAGTATACCAGCATGGTTGCATTTTAACCATTTTGTATATGTATTTTTTCTACTGTGTGTGTTTTTTCCAACCGTGAATGATTTCACTTTCATGACAACTGGTACTTTGAAAAATTTCATTTTGTTCTGCGTTGGAAATATATTCCTTTAAATGTTTGAATTCCTCAGGAATTTCAAAGCCACCATAGTGCTTCCCAGCCACAATCACGTGGCGTAATCTAGGAAGAAACATGCAGTCAATCTCACATAGTCTGTCACTTAACAGGAACTGTCCATTGTGGTCGTTACTCCCCAGGTATTCGTCCACTTTCTTTAATTCCGAGTGCAAAGCTTGTCTCAGTGTCTGCATTTTCGTTGGATCTTTGTTCTTGATAATAGCAGCAAGTTTAGGAAAGACACCCATGCACGCGTCGAGAGCCGGACCGCTGTAATTTTGTTGACAGTCTATGTCGGGGTATTGTTCGTGGAGATACTGTGTGATTTCAGCCGAGTCAGAAATAATTTTTTCAAACTTTCGATCAATTAAAACTGGAACTTTTCCACTTGGGTTCAACTTCAGGAAATCCTCAGGCTTGTTGCTAAGGTCTACAGGTGTGATCTCCACCTCCTCTTTCGGTACTTTGATGTTTGCATACATCATAGCTCTTTGTGAAAACGGACAATCACCGACATTTTGTCCATCACTCGCCGCCTTAACGTACATCAGAAATCGAGGTCCACCACTCATGATGCTGTAATAAATAGATCAATAAATATTTATGATGGCATAGATCGAGGATTTGTCGAAGGAAGAGGGGTTAGATGATAAATCTGAAAACTTCATCAAAACAATTAATGACCGTGTTTGCCCAACTATCTATTTTGTATTGCTTATAGGAGATTGACACTGCGTTATCTTCACCTTGCATACATGTAAATGACGATATAAAATTAGAAATGGTTGGTTGGATGATTGTGTATTTGTTTGTTTTACATCCTGTCGAGAATTTTTCACTCATACTGAAAATCACCAGCTGTAGGTAAAGTACCACAAATTTAGACTTATATTTAGCGCTTACGGCCGTAACAATGGGGATTCTTTAATGTACCAACGCCTGCCGCGAAACGGGACCTCCGTTTGTAAGGTCATATCCGAAAGACCCGTGATTTCACTTCTAGATGCCGAGCGTTTGGCGAAGGAGTAATCACTAGGCCTACCTATGGCCTTAGGTTTGACGCGGTCATGACACGAGCGGGGCTAGAACTCACGACCTCCTTTTCACCCCAAGCTGCATAACCAGCAGGCAGGCTTCTCGCTGAACATATCCTGTGTCGACCAGATCGCCAGCCTCCACATCATCGTGGAACAGTCACTGGAGTGGAATTTTTTCCTTCTAATTCATAGATTATGAAAAGGCCTAATCATATCCCTCATCCTGTGTACATATCAGGACATGAGCTGCAGAAGTGGTCACGCTGGCTAGCTGACCAATAGTTTCATGATGAAGACCAAAGGTGTCTGCTATCTTCATGACAGCCGCTACAATATGCAGGAACAATGATATACAACACACACTGGACGCAACTAAATGACCTCAACTTCGCTGACGACCAGCGCTTCTGTTGCGCAACCATAGCCAGATACAGGACTAGAACACTCGCCTAAAGATCACATCAGCCAGGACAGAGTTCAAAAGTAACGAATGGAAGGCCAAGCTGATGAAGATCAACACCACTACCAATACACCATTCACAGTCGATGGAGAGCCAAGCAGGGAGATGCAGTCGTTCGTCTACCTGGGAAGTGTAGTTGACCAACAGGGAGGCACGGACTGAGATGTCACAGTCAGAATCGAAAAGAGCAGCTTTTATTATGTTCAAGAACATCCGGATATCTGGAAGAATCAGCAGAAGTCAGTTCTGTTCTACGGATACGAACCATAGCAGACAACAAAAGACGACTTTACAAAAGATCAAGACATTCTTCAATACCTGTCTGAGGAGCATTTAAATATCTGATGGCAAGAGAAGATCCAAAACGAAAGACAGTGGCAGTGAGCTGGGAAGGAATCGGTGGCCAAGCACAAACTGCGGGAAAAGTTGGGGCTAGATTGGATACACCCTTAGAAAGCCAGCAATCAGCAACACATGTCAAGTTCTGACCTGGAATCCCTGGGGAGAGAGGAAGAGAGGCCAGCCACGCAACAGCTATCAGAGCCAGGGGTTGATGAAGTAACAAGGGCTGGAATAGCCAGAACAGGTCTGAACAGAGAGTGATAGCGAGGAGTCGTCGATAGCCTATCCTCCACCAAAACCAACGGGTAAAAGTACAGTATGATAATATGCAAAAGGATCGTCCGTCGGATTGGTACCCCGTGTCAAGGATCACAACCCACTTAACAAGCCGCAAAAGATTGTTTCTCTGGTTTTTCAGAAAAGATTAGGCTCCTCGGGAGCCGACAGGGAAACTTAAAAACATCAAACCTGATCATATTTCATTTTGTTAACCGCCGTTAAATGACTACAATACAATATTGCCAAAACGACGTTAAATCCTGCTCATATCAATGAAAAGGGTAATGTTAGCTGTATTTTGAACCACTATAGGTACATTGCATGTCTTAATTGCAGTAAACTATCAAATATCGATATCACACGCTTTTATTTTTCTCTTGCATAATTATTGACATGGTTGGAGAGGAATTCTATTTTCACTCTTTACAGTCAATGGTTTCATCTCTGAACTATATATATATATATATATATATATATATATATATATATATATATATATATATATATGAATGTATGTAAAAATTCAAGTCATATGAAATCCAACAAAAAAAATTCACTTATATTGAGACGTCACCATTGTCGATGAAGCGCTGCAAAATTTAGGCCTATGCTCCGCGCATACTGAGGACCTATTCTAACCCGGATTCCCACGGAATTATCACCATAGAAAGTCAACTGTAAAATGTATGTCGTACCTTGATATGCACGTGCACCTTTGAATCATTTGAATAAAAGGGAAACATTTTGGCTCGTCAGATTACCTTGCAAAATAAGCTAGCACGTTTTACAATACCAATTCTTAAACATTTCAATTGAGTCCAAACCATGAACTACTTTTTTGACGTACATATGTATACTATTATGTGGTAAATTGAAAGCAATGGTTTCACGTTGAAGATGAGGATAGGGTATGTGTCGGGTAATAGGGACCAGTACTGGGAAGTGATGGTCTGTTGTGAAGGGTTCACGTTGACGATGAGGATAGGGTATGTGTCGGATAATAGGGACCAGTACTGGGAAGTGATGATCTGTTGTGAAGGGTTCACGTTGACGATGAGGATAGGGTATGTGTCGGATAATAGGGACCAGTACTGGGAAGTGATGATCTGTTGTGCATTCTCTACGTGTACACGTTATCACATGTAGTCGCCATTCTTCCTCGTTTGGGGAACCGCTTACTTTTCTCTCAGTATAATATATCGTAGTCTGATAAAATGTATCCAGAAGGAAGTTAATTTGGCAACGTTTACCGTGCATCCCGAACCTTGGACCTGGTGTTTGAAGAGGTTGCACTTGAGAGATAGGGAAACGACACAATCTGTTGTGTGAAAAGTTAACCTAGTCTAAAACTTAAGTCTTCCTTATAGATTGTCAGGCATACCTGTCAACTTGTTCTGTGTTCAACTAATCAATCTGCTATATGATAATGAATGTTACAAGAAAAAAAATAATTGTTTTTACCAATATCAATAATCAAAATAAAATGATTTCCATTATCATGTTCTAAGTTTTATGCATCATTCATTTCTTCCATCCATGTATTAATGTGCTAATAGAAATATTAAAACTTAAAAATCAATTCATTGTTGCACATACTAAATACATGTAAATACAATGTATATTAGAACATCATATAAATCACATATAAAAAATTAGTGCGCAATGCTTGGAACTACTTTACCGTATAATATATTTGGGCCAGTATATCTATAGTGAAGGTGTTTATAGGGCCTATACTTCTCCATTACAAAATGATTAACAGGGGTGTAAATAAATATTCTTATGTGATCAAGTCTTGTTGCTGAGATTATAAAAAACGCAAAAAAAACAAGAGGCCCATGGGCCACATCGCTCACCTGAGTCACCTTGGTCCATATCAGAAGACTTTCTATATATATTTGCATGTAAAACCGTAGTCCTTATCATGGCCCCAATCTACCCCTGGAGGCCATAGTTTTCGCAAACTTGAATCTACACTATGTCAGAAATTTTTCTTGTAAATGTGAACTTCTTTGGCCCAATGGTTCACGAGAAGAAGATATTTGA
>NC_079170.1:28201660-28284160 GCF_947568905.1 Ostrea edulis
ACTACTATTACGCCATCATTAGGATAATTTCTTATCACTTCGTGTGTTGTGACCACACAGCTATAGCATATAATGAGAGAGAGAGAGAGAGAGAGAGAGAGAGAGAGAGAGAGAGAGAGAGAGAGATCATGGTAGTGTTTTGTGGTTATTTGAATAATCATTCTTGGTTTATACATGTATTTGCCAAATGTCAAAATATCTGAAATTACAAAAATTGCACCTGTGACTTTAAAACAAAATGCAGCACCATACATACAAAATTTACATGTATTCTACAACCCACAAAATAAAAGATCTATACGTATCTTTATCCAATAGGACTGCATTTAAGTGTGTGTTCTGATGGTCCATTTGAATTAAAAATGTTCACATCCAGTCACTGAACTACTACATCTAGTAAAAGATTGTAGAGAATAAGTTAGAGCGCTCACGCTCGATTCTCGGCGCCACGTAAGACCCCCAACATTAAGTGGCAAGGAATAAAATATAAAACATTATTTTCATCCATTATATTCAAAACATTTGACTTAACAAAGCGCTGAAAAATGTTCCCGTCCGTGCGGCGGTAGATCGCTGCGTTAGTATCTGCCTATAGGCATCGTGACGTTAAATGTTTTGACTGTAACGGCATTCTCCCACCAGAGGGCGCGTTACGCAATCCTCACTCTGTAGTGCTCGTAGCGCAAGGAATTCTTGGTAGAGAATGCTGTAACGGATGAAAATCGTGAATGCTGTATATTTCATTTCTTCCATGTTCGGTGATCTTGTAATAAGTAGTGACTCTCTCTTCACCTAGCGCCTGATATTAGAAGTGGAAGTCGTAGATCGGATATGACGTTGAAAACGGAGACCTCGTGTCATGCACAGGTCAACGTTTGTGACTCTTCACCTATAATTGGTGACGTTTCTACATCAGTGAAAAATTCTACGAATGGGCATAAAACATTTTTAAATAGACAGTTATATAGTGGATGCTCTCACAGATGGGGCTCCATACAATTCTATACACTAAGTGTGCTGTGCATTGTATAGCTATATTGTAGGTCTTAAGCTGATATGTACTCTCATAACAACTCGTTTGCTGCATTCATTTGTAAGTAACGCTATTATTTTCAGAATAAATGACAAAATTGATTCTTCGATAATCTTAAACATTGTGCGAGTTACATCATTTGTAAAGCACAAGCTACAACGCAACGATAGCAGGATGGCGTGATGAATGTATATACATGTAGACCTATAGGCCTATGTATATAATGTTTACATTTATTGTTTCACATTCATCTACAGTTCTTTTTAAAATTAAAATTAGTATCACTTTACTTCCTGTTTTTGAGCTTACCTGAGGTATAGTCAATGTGAATGTGACCGAATGGCGAACCACTTTACTCTCACGATGGGGAGCAATTTCTGCAATAAATTTATTCGTGTTGAAGAGCTGCCGTCTGACTGATATCGAGATCAGTACAAAGCCAGCCTCGTTCTTGTCAAGGTGCTAGAAGAAAGAGAATTATTCACACAGAGCCTTATTTAATCGTGATTTTCTCCCTTGAAATGTAAAGAATAAAATTCTTTACTCCTCCTCTTCCTCCTTCTGGATATACTGTTAGTAATTGTTATCACATCAGTGACGCCATGGTATCCCACAATGTCACACGGTCTTTACTAATCGTTACAACATAAGCTTTCGTAAGGTATATTTCAAAATCCACACACCTAATATATATCATATAGAGAACTATATGCCACACACTTCAAATTGTGTGGTGGTAAACGACATTACACTATGACTGCAAAACGTTATTCATACTTTACCTGTCTATTTACAAATCTGATTAAAATTATACCGAGATCAGATATATATTTAAGAAACATTAAGGGTATGGACTGCGATGCATCATACACGTAACAGCGCTTTAGCACTGCACGCAAATTATGCCGCTCGGCGTGAAGCGTTGCAGTTCATACTGACCATTTTGTATTTTCATTAATTATGTTTATTTCTTAAATTTAAATTCAGTTGTTAGACTTTTATTTCTGTCTGAATTCCTAGCCGTTTAAATAGATGAATCATTTATCTATATTCATACGCGGATTGTTTACAACTGCAACGCATTCACGAGAAAATGGTTGTCAATTTGTAAAGATATCAAGTTGTATAATTTTTATTTTTATTTTAAAGGGTGTTTATATGCTGGAGAAAAACATTAACTTTCAGAAAAATCTTTCAAAATCTTCTCAAGAACAAGTGTCATGATTAGTCATATTAATATTACAAGCATCCATATGTAGCATAGCTTCAAGCCTGTACAAATCGTGGCCCGGCGATAGTGTAAGAACACACGAGGGAAGCAAATCATGGCCCGGCGATAGTGTAACGCCGCACAAAGGAAACAATCATGGCCCGGCGATAGTGTAACGCCGCACAAAGGAAACAAATCATGACCTGTAAGAACACACGAAGGAAACAAGCTTTCATATGGACACAGGGAAATCTGTTTCTCACGAGCAGTGCTACGATTATTCATACCATATTTTAACGTCAAAAATCAAGTATTTCTCTATGTAACTCTGATAGATTTCGATTAATAGTTTTGAAATTTATGTTGTAGGTTTATTTTTCGACTTTCTATTATTATATACCCATCAATGTATCGTTCTTTGATACTGTGGGTTTCACATCGTGTGATCCGGTTTTCCGGATCACCACACTGTGGTTTTCTGATTCCGTATCAGTATCCTCTGAAACTGATGCCGTCACAATGACGTCACAAAGCATCAACGCAACGGGTTTTTTTTGTTTTTTTTTTTGTTTAAAATATTGACCGCGTCACAAACAAAACTGCACACAAAACATAATTTCACTGTATGTCTGTATTTTTGATAATTTGGATTACATTTAGTATCATATAAATGTGGATTTAAAATGCATAGGGGGTATATAATAAATTTATCATTACTACAGTAACTTGATCCGAAGAGTTGGATCACGTCTCGTTGACAGGCGCGGATCATCGCGTCTCGTGTGAACTGATGATCCTCGCCTGTCAACTCGACGTGATCCGACTCTTCGGATCAAGTTACTGTAGTAATAATATATATTTATATATATCTAGGGGATATTTGTTTCGCTATGAAATAGAAGGAAAGTTTTATCGTACACATATTTATCGGCATGGTTAAATACAACCCGGGACATGCATGCACGTACTGTCAATTTTCATTAGATAATCAAACGTCTGTAATTCATATCGTTTAATTATTTCGTTTGAAATTATATGATGAAAGTATTTTGAGAATCGTAATTCATCGGCGTGGTCAAAAGAATGACAGAATTTATTCAAATCGCTTCTACAGAAGAAGAAAAATACCTTGCTACAGCGTCACGTCGGCAGTTAGATACCGGTGCATTGACGATGTTGCATTGACGATGGTTATCAGAGCCCACGCTACCTTATCAGTTAGGTGTGTGCATTGGGTAAATAATTCTAAAAGCATTAATTAAACGTTGGTTTTTTTTGGGGGGTTTTTGTTTGTTTTTTTTTGAATAGCAAAACCTAACCTGTTTTTACATAATGTATATTTTATATGAATAGTATACTTATAGGTGTTTAAGACACCACCACGCTTTATGATGATAATTTGTAATCACTTTAGATGCATCGAGCTGCAACCCAGCCGTATCGGATATACCCGCAGTGTTCCATAGAAACCTCGCATTTCAATGGGTCACAATATATAACACGCCTTATAATCTACGCCAGTCCAACAGATGTCCACCGTGAATGTGCCTCGCAGTACGATAAGAAAACTTGAACATACTTGAACAAGTAATTTAAGGGATAATGATTTCATAGATCCGCCCCGAACGTGCAATGTCGTCTAAACATATGATGAGCGTGATCTAACATTCACATAGCCATGTGGATCAGGATGTAAACGTGTATGAGATATAAACAATGGAATAATCATCCGTATCGATATACGTAAGGCTTTACGACAGGAGAGAGAGGACACAGCTGATAGGATTTAATTGTTTAAGACAGTCAGGACCGGCAGTGAAAGTTTCTATTTTTCTACATGGAAAACCAATTCAGTTTCGCTGCATTTATAGGATTACTAACGTTTATCAGTAGGTATTCCACACTAATTACATTAATCAAGTTCTCTGAGACCAAGGTGGGTTTTTTTTACCTTTGTAATACAATTTTAAAGTCTCTCTCTCTCTCTTTCTCTCTCTCTCTCTCTCTCTCTCTCTCTCTGTATGTATCATGTACATAAATGTCTTGTACACACATACATTGACATCATTATGTTCAACCCTTACCTTATGAACTACCTGTCTGTGTTACCTGCAGGACAATGGCTGAAATCTTTACTCGAATTAATCTTCCAATTGTAACATGCCATTGTTTACCTCTTCATATCAGAACTACTTATATATATATATATATATATATATATATATATATATATATATATATATATATATATATAATATAATATATCCAATTAACGACTGGTAGCCATACGCATTTAAATTATAGAAAGCCTCCTCCCCACGCAGTGTACGGAGTGGACTAAATGTCCAGCTTGTTTGAATGCTGGACGCATTTTTTATACATCATGTTTGTTTATAACATGGCGGATATAAAGGCATACTTCCACTGCCTTATAGTGTACACACCCACCCACCCACCATGTAGACGAGCTAGATGTTCATGATTTCATGATATTCAATGCACTTTAATGTTTAAGAAGGCTGGAAGCGTGTGGGGAAGGAAGAAAAACAAAAATCATGTATAGTAAAAAAGCAAAACAAGGAAGGAAAGAAGACATGTAATTCGCACCTACTGCAAAGGTTGAATGAGCTGATGCTTAACACTTAAAATAATGAATGGTGATTTACTTTTCTTAAATCATACTCATACTCTAAATCTTTAATATATTAACTTTTATTCAAAGTATATTTTACTTTAATCAACTTAATATATATTCGTTATTATCAATCTGATTTAAAATCGGATCCCTTGATCCGCTCACGTAGATCGCTACACACGACCTTCGGTGTTTTATCTAATTTTGACCATTATAACAAATGTTTAAACTACCATTGCACTAAGGAGAGTGTTGTGTTGTCTTTTGTGGCAGACGACAAGGTTCGGGTAATGTTAATACCTGTGTAGTGATCTACGTGAGCGGATCAAGGGATCTGATGTTAATCATACTGCGTTAGTTTATGTATATAATACATTGTCTTTTGATGTATTATCCTGAATATGCAAAGAATTAAACAAACAAAAAACCAAAAACCCAAAAAACTCGGTGGTATATGTCTCTATACATTTGAAAACTGTCATATGACTAAAAGGTTTTGATATCCGACACCTTATACCTCTCATTTTATCGGAATGTATTTATATAATTAAATAATTTTCAAATTGAGATTCCAGTTTACCGTGACACCAGTGATTACGTCTATAAGTAGTTATATCGGGGTAATATGTCACATAATTTCCTGAACTCAGTGTAACATATCATCGGCAACTGACAAATCATTTAACCACCAAAAAAAAAGAGAAGGGGGGGGGGGGGGAGAGAAAAAACAGACTTCGCTGAGTAATGACGTCATAGTCGAATCAAACAATCACCATAATATTCAGCAAATTGTTCTCAAAGAAGTATAAGATTCAATAAATTGTTCTCAAAGAAATGTATAATGGAACGTCGTTTGACATCTTCGTTCATTTAAACAATGCACATGATGTAACAATCGATGTTTCACCATAGGTTAGGGTTCGACGTAAAATATTTACACCTTTTCCTATCTTGCCAAAAATAAAAACTCTAGACAAATATACCGTAGAAACACGTAGCATCGTTTTTCAAAGGCGTGGGTGTGTGGGGGAGGGGGGGGGGACCAGAAGAGGGGGGTACTACTGTCTAAATTCTTGGATAGCAACACACAAAAAATCCCTAAAAGATGTCAGTTTGCCCAAACTTCAAAATCCTATATTAAAGGGAAAGCGTCGTTTTAATGAAAAATATATATAATTTTTTTTTAAAATGTCTCCCTATATATTGTTTACAAGAAGTCATGTTTTCATTAGGCCTATATATAATTATAAGTCCGAGAGCCATAGATAGATGGATGGATGGATGGATAGATAGATAGATAGATGGATAGATAGATAAATAGATAGATGGATAGATAGATACTATCAAGATAAGGCAGATAATCAGACAATACAACTGTATATCATACTTTGTATGTGAAGATAACTAAATAACAGAAAACCAACGCTTTCACAGAAAGTACCCCTGGGCAGCCCCCCCCCCCCCTCCCCACGGTTATGTATGCTACAGCATTGTAAGATTTCCAGAACCCGTGTCCAACCAATTCTTTTAGCTCTAAATACTATCAGTCAAATACATGTATATTCATTTCATTCAAAAGTTGCTTTTTAATCACTTGAACTTTGAAAATAATTTAACTTACGGAAAACTGTTTACAAACACATTTCCCTTTTCCTTGTAGTTGATGTTACCTCTGGTACGATATGTACACATACGTACATACAAAGTTACTACACTTCCTATGGCAGACTGCGATACCGGAAGCGCTACACTGACATCTATTGCTCAGACACCTGCTGTGGGGATTCCGATTCACATTACTGCTGTCAATTTCAAAAAGAAACGTAATACCATACATATGTATATTTTTCAAATTATCTCAAGTCTATGGCGTTGCACCTGCATTGGACTTATGCATCTGGGGCATGGATTTTGCATGTGCTTTGATTTCCGTCCCAGATACTGGTGTCGATTCGCGGATTCATATCAAATTTCGTCCCATAACTGATTTGAACTTCTATTATTATATTTCTAAATTGATGTCTGAAGAAGTTTTTCTAAATTCTGCCATGGCACAAAGCTTGACAATCAAATACACGTACTTAAGAAATGAATTTCATTTTTGAAAATGCATAGGGAGATGAAATGCGACGCTTCGTGCCAGCATATTTCATGTTGGCGCGTCATGAACGGCGTGTCCGCCAGCATGAAGCTCTGCAATTCATATCCTCATGTATTTTCAGAATGAAATTCATTTCACGTGTTTACTTTCTACTTTCATTTCAGACGTATTCTATTTATCGATCTAGTTGTTCTTAATCCGCCACTGCAGAAAAAAAATATTCTTAATCGACTAAACTTTAATCAACAAGAATTGTCAGAAGACAACATAGCTCGCAGGGAAGTATGTCTCTTCTTAATCTATCCCTCTTAAGGTTAAAGTTTTTGAAAAATAGGTCAAAGTCCAAGGTTACTAGGTCAAACGTTTTGATACCATATCAAAGGCCTGGTCATGAGGCATCTAGTATGAAATATAAAATCCCTATCCCTTGGTTCAAAATATATTGCCAAGGTTAATGTTTTTAAGAAGTGGGTCAAATTCCACAGTTAAGGTCACTTGGTCAAAAGTCTTTGTATCAAAACAAAGATCTCTTCATGAGACATCTATATGTGAAATATAAAATTCCTATCCCCCTTGGTTCAAATGACATAGCCCAGGTTAAAGCTTTTTCTTCTTCAAGCGTGGCACCGACGCCGACACTGGGGTAATGGCAAGAGCTTGTGCCTATGTACCTTTAATTTATTTTGGTCGATGCAGGCATACCATACTTTCTGAATTCAAACAGATTAGAACAAGAATGTTTGTATGCCCTCTGTAAGAAAGCAGCGTGATCGATATGCTTGTATTGTAACTTATTCCATGATAAGATTGTAACGCCCTTTGCTGTGTCCAACGTTCATTACGATAATTGGTAGTTTAAAGCAATACAAGCTGTAACTGACGATATCCAATTATACGCTAAATAACACCTATCGGTATAACTAATACAATCCCCAAGATGAGAAGATGACCTACAATGAGTATTTTGTATAAACCGCCATTGTGTCGTATGCAAGGACATGGCAACGATGATTGCCGAACATAATCGGGTTGCTAAGGCAAAGGTCATATACAAATACGGGAACTGGCGTGGGTAACTATACGTCGTTTGATTTAAAATATTACATCGTTTCATGAATGACAAGAAGTACATGTACTCGAAGTGTAGGAAAATAATGATTACGCAAATGTGCCACTCAAATAAAATTTTGATAGTGAATTTTGTTAATTGTTTATAAATCTGACGCGTGCTCAATACCTCTCTTTCGGGTTTTTTTTTTCGAACTGGTGACCTCCGAGGTCAATGCACAACGGAGATTACAAGCAGCAATTACTGACAAGATGACAATAATTCATGAATCGACATTTTCTACTCAATTGCCGGGTTTATTGCTTCAGATTCACCCTGATTCTATGAAGTTAGGTACGTTAAATCACAAAAATGTTAAAACCTATAGACAAAAATCAGGATGAAAACAAGAGATCTTTTAAAGATGTCAGTAGCTATGCGTGTTGTAACTGGTTTTTTTTTAAAATATATATCCGTTTATGTTCAAGCAGCTGCAGTGTATGTAAAATGATTTCGACAGGGTAAGCTATTACATGTTTATCTTCACCACAATTCGAAATCTATGTACTTAAGTAATTATAAGAAAGAGCGTCGCTTGCTGATTACTTTATTTGTCCAGACGTTTTACAACCATGTTTATTATTTATGGTAAATGACCTATATGATGTTATAATTATGTTTTCCTGGCATTCTGTTCTGCAAAACTAAACAAAACAAATTAATCACCATGTTGACAGAACGGGTAAAGTGCAGTTGAAATTCATGAGTATGGATCTTAAGATAAGCAAGACGAAGTACATGTAGGTATAAAAGACAGCAAGGTCTGATATATATCATATACGAGTAGCAACATAAAAAATTACGTAATACGTAACCACCTATGCATATTTACTCATTCGAAATCTATACATTCTGATAATATGACGTCAAGAAAACACACCTACGGTGGCTGGTTTCGGACAGATCGATGAGCTTTTTTTTTAAATCATTGCCACGAAATGAAAGTCGTTCCCACGAAATTAACATCGTTCTCACGAAGTAGAATTCGTTCAAACGAAGTTTTAAAAATTTAGTTTACATTAATTCTCATTTACCTATGAATAAATAGATACCAAAATAAAGATTCTTTATTACGGTAGCTAGTTTAGGACAGGTAGATGATATTGTTTTTAAAAAAATCGATCCCACAAAATTGCATCTGATTTCAGAAGTTGTACTTTTTGGTTTCAGTCCAGTCAGTGAAATACTTGGTATTGTGATTGGAACATTATCGGGGTGTTTGGTTCTGCTGTTTTTCTGTTTGTGCATCTGGCTAGCGACCTCTAAACAACGACGCGACAGAAGTCAAAGACAACGAAATGCGGCAAACATATCTCACATCAGCGGTCGTAAGTACAAAACGGACATCAGCCCAAACATATCTCACATCAGTAACTGTCAATACAAAACGGACAACATCAGCCCAAACATATCTCACATCAGTAACTGTCAATACAAAACGGACAACATCATCCCAAACATATCTCACATCAGTAACCGTCAATACAAAACGGACAACATCAGTCCAAACATATCTCACATCAGTAACCGTCAATACAAAACGGACAACATCAGCCCAAACATATCTCACATCAGTAACCGTCAATACAAAACGGACAACATCAGCCCAAACAAATCTCACATCAGTAACTGTCAATACAAAACGGACAACATCAGCCCAAACATATCTCACATCAGTAACCGTCAATACAAAACAGACAACATCAGCCCAAACATATCTCACATCAGTAACCGTCAATACAAAACGGACAACATCAGTCCAAACATATCTCACATCAGTAACCGTCAATACAAAACGGACAACATCAGCTCAAACATATCTCACATTAGTAACCGTCAATACAAAACGGACAACATCAGCCCAAACATATCTCACATCAGTAACTGTCAATACAAAACGGACAACATCAGCCCAAACATATCTCACATCAGTAACTGTCAATACAAAACAGACAACATCAGTCTAATGTATCTCGCATCAGCGACCAAAAATCTACGATACAACATATCCCATCACTAACCGTAAATCAACAAACCCAATATATTTCACATCAGATTGTGGATATTTTTAAAGGAATATATATCATTTTTGAAAATACACGAAGATTTGAATGCAACGCTTTCCGTCGGCGTACTTTTCAAGAAATGATAAGTAACAAATTTCATGAAATATGCCGGTGTTGTAGCATAGACTCCCCCCCCCCCCCCCCCCCCGGAAAAACGGGCCCGGGATAGGTTTCCCCACATAGGGAGAAATTCTCCCCAGCATATAATTCCCCCCTATGTACAATTTCAGTATAGAGTTCCCCCTGGGCGGAAAACCGCCGTGGTATAGAATTTCCCTCTCCTGTTTTCGGATTTCATTGTTAGTTTGCTGTTGCATATATGTAGCATCTAATCTTTAATAGAATATTTAAGTACGACGCAGATGTGGAAGACTCTGTCTTTTATTTCGAGTTCAGTGTGATATATCGAATCGACACATGAATGAAAATTATCATTGTTGATAGATAAAATGTCGAGTTAAAGGCCACAGCAAGAGATTTGTTTTCTCTCATGTAAAAGATTTTGAATAAATATACATGTAGAATGAAGCAAACACATGCAAATGTAGATAATAATCAATACGTTATTAAAAATAAGTTACAAAAAAGAAACAAATATGTGCTGTTAAATTGTTATAGTTTAATAAAGTAGATATACGGTTATTAATATTACGATATTCATAAAATCAACGAATATTTTTTTGTTGTTTTTTTTTTGTTTTTTTTTGGGGGGGGGGGTTTTGGTTTTTATTTTTTATTTTTATAGATATTCAAGTTGGGTTTACGCTGAAAACTTTGGATTGCATATATAGTAAATACAATATGCTTCCCAAAAGACTTTAACGATGGCCAATATCATTAGAATTTTTCGTAAAAGTCGACTAAAAGATATACAATCAAAATATCTGAAAAGTAAAATAGATGCACTGTATAGATAAAAGTAATTCAATTTTTCCCGTTTATCTAAATTCGAAATTTTGAATTAAAAAAAACCAATATCTTCTTCTCAACTTCACTATTTCAAATATTAGATACTAGGAAATAACGGCAAAAACTTGAGACGTCTGAATGAATTTTGATTATCATTACACGATTCAAATCGGAATAATTTCCTTTAAAAAAAAAACAACATAAGATGATGATTGTGATACACAAGACCCTGCTCAAAAAAATAAAAGAATTACTGGGTCTAGATAAGCAAGAGAATTCTAGTAATAGAACTGGAAACGGATACATAACTAAGGTGTAAGAAGGGGAAAAAGGCATACTGTCATTTAAGGGGAATTCAATACTGGGACGGATTTTCCTAGGGGGATTGGGCCCGGGTTAATTCTTCCTAGGGGGAAATTCTATGCCAGGCCCATCTTTCTTTTCGTAGGGAATGTCTATCCTGGGCCCGTTTTTCCGGGGGAAATCCTAAGCTACAACACCGGCATAAAGCGTCGCGGTTCATGTATTTGCAAATGAAATTTATTCCTTTAAAAATGTCTAAAATCTGCAGTATGTATAATTGTGACCAATAGAACGATCTAGATTAATATAGTTAAAAAAAATGTTCATTCGATGTCTATTCAGATTTACGGCGTAGTACGCAAGGAGATGTAAGATTACCTCCATCTTACGAAGAGACGGTGTTGGGGTATGACAACAATGGCTTCTCCCAGGACTTTTATTCACTGCCTCCGTCTTACAATGACGTTTTCTTCAACGAACCGCTTAAAACAGAAAGAGATACAGAGAATGTTCTAGAAAATAGCCCATCCTCTAGCAACGACCGAGGGATTGGTCAACCGACAGATAATGTTCACGTGAACAATGGTGAACTCTCACGAACATATGATAGGTCTGAAAGCGTTACATCAGATTCCATTTTGTTGCACTACAACAGAGAAAATGATGCGGTCATGACATACAGTGTGACGTCAGCAAACGTGGATAACGTAACGGACAGGGATAATGAAGTTAATGAATATTCAGTAGCATTGGTAACCGAACCACAAAGTTCTGTTTCTAGCGTGGGTTGATATATAGATTGATTTTCCCAAATGGCGTATGGCTGTGATTTTGTCTTTTGAATTAATGTGTTAAATGTACTACCAATGATTTGGAATTACCGTAACTGCATCGTAAAGATAAAGACATTTATATAATGTACAGGAATAATGAAATAATTATTAAAATTGAAATTATTTAAAAAACGCTGATGGCTATGACATAGGCATCATCAATAAATCGATCAATGTTTTATTTTCTTGCAATACAGAGTAAAGCATTGAAAAGGATATCAATACAAATATTACAAAAAGAAAACAAACATGCGTGAAAAGGTTACCAAAAAGAATACAACCACTGCTTTAACACAAACAACAACAACAGTAAGATCGCACAGAGCGATAACAGTTGTCTCTCTTTAATCTGTGTATTGAATTATCTGTGATATTCAAGTAAATCATCGAGATGTTGATATTTTTAAAAGTAACTTTAACAGAATAAAACACAACAATAATTTTCTGTATGTTAGAAGATTGAATATTTCCCTGGTCTCTGATTAGCTTAAATAAACTCGAAATAAAAGACACCACAGTCTTCATATCTGCTTCATCTTTGGATATCTTATTGAACATAGATGATAACGGCAAATTAACTACTCAACATTATGTCAAACTGAACTACTTCAGCTTCTACGTCGTCAGCGCCCCATATTTATATAGTAATCTAATCCATCATCACCTGCATATGATGTTTGTGCCTCTCAACTGATTCCACACGAAAAAGCATATTCTATGTAAAATATTTTTAGAGCGAGAACGGCTACTGACGAATAAGTGATGCTACAAGGGTTTCAACAGTCTCGTTTGAAGTTAGCATTTTGCTAATTCTATGGTCGTTATAATGATCTTGTTTGCTTATACAACATGTCATTGGGTCAACTGCTGTATGACGTGTTTTATCCCCATTGTTAGGTCGTTCTTTACATATTGATTTTGATTGAGGATTACTCCGTTTACCTCATCAGGATATAGGGCTCACGGCGAGTATCACCGGTTGACAGGGGCCGCTTCTCATAGGCACCTGATCCCATATCATGTGTCCAAAGATCAGCTTTTACCCTACTTAATTTTGTATCCTTTATAGAATTTATGAGATTGATCACTTTTAGTTAGTAGTAGAAATAGAACATTTTCTTCATTTCCTGTTGCCTTCTAGGTGAATATAACATTTCATTTCTCCAACATCGAACAAAAACTAAAGTGGGTATTTCCAAATCAATACGATTTGTAAAGAGACGATTTGTAGTATGATCACATTGTGAAGTACTGTGTACTTTATTGGTATTCATGTTATACAAGAAACATCAAATCAATATCACTTCATGTTTTAAGTCCTTATGTCCATGTCGATAGGGTAATGCACACGAAGGGCCGCGTGTGTTGTCTTGAAATATGCTTTTTCCTTTGAACAGGTTTTCCAACACACTGGACACCTTTCAGTCTATATGTCAGATAAAGAGTACTCACAACAGTGGATTTAATTGTATTTGGTCTACTTTTGACCCAGCGCGATTGTCTGACATTTAGTTTAAAATGACACAATGAAGTCTCGTTTTATAATATTCATCTGGCCTACCTGTGGTCTCTCGCACAACAGATGTACTTACAATTAGACATCTGCGATGTAGACGTCAAAGAGGGAATCGCTTTCACTGTGTGGTACCGAGTGAGAAATCGGGAAACCATACCGGTCAAAGGGTTTATTTTTATCGCAATAAATCAGAACAACATAGATCCAAAGGTTATCAAAAGACTCTGAAACAAGGAACAACAAACATCAAACATGAACACATTGTGAATGAAAGGTGAAGATAACGAACAGTAATCAATTTCATAACTCCTATAAGCAATACAAAATAGAGAGTTGGGCAAACACGGACATTTGAAATTACATATCATAATCTACTAATCAGGTCAATTACTAATCTGTTGAGGATTGTATGCATAGATTGAGTGAGTGTACATGTAAAAGTAGCATGACTATTTTATTTATATTATGAAAGGTGAAGACAACGACCAGTGATCAATCTCATAACTCCTATAAGCAATACTAAATGGAGAGTTGAGCAAACACCGATCCCTGGACACACCAGAGGTGGGATCAGGTGTCTAGGAGGAATAAGGATCCCCTGTCGACCGGTCACACCCGTTGTGAGTCCTATATCTCAATCAGGTAAACTGAATTTATGCGTAGTCAAAATCAGTGTGCCAAGAACGATCCAACAATCTGTATGAAACACGTCAGACAGCAATTGACACAATGATAGATTGGCATAGTAGATCGTTATAACGACCATAGAATTTGCGAAATGTTGACTTTAAACAAGACTGTTCAAACCCACAGGCACCTGAAGTGTGGATAGCGTGAATAGATCTTATGTACATACCCCCCTTCTAGAATGAAATTATTTTATACAGAACCAAAAATGTACCAAAAATCTGTTAATTCCCAATCGATCACCCACTGAAGTCGTTCAGAATAGTCAGTTTGTACATTCTGTAAGCTTTTAAGATGATCACTTGTGAGATACTAATATATGTAAAGGTGTGAATACCACAAATAAAACGGATATCATGGGATTTAGACGAAAGACATAAGTAGAACTACATTATGCAGAAATTCCTTCGATAAAGTTGGTTTATACCCGGGGAATCGGTCTCGGAGTAGGTAGCCCCCTGTTTGTTTACATGATTTGTTGCACACCTTTACATATATTAGTATCTCACAAGTGGTCATCACAAAAGCTTACAGATGGTACAGACTGACTATCCACAACGACTTACGAGGGTGATCAGTGGGGAAATAACAGATTTTGGATACATTTTTGGTTCGGTATAAAATAATTTCATTCTGGAAAGGGGGGTATGTACGATGTATATAAGATCTATCGGACATACGTATGTGGATGAGTATTAACATCCTCAAACTCAATGAAGATAAAACTGAACTTGTAGTCTTCGCACCAAAACACAGACTTAAAGATATGAGCAGTTTTGATCTTGAATTTGGTGATTGTGTTGTAAGTGATTCATCTTTCGTAAAAAATTTAGGCGTATTCTTTGACAAATCCCTTACCATGGAAAAACAATGTCTCTCTATTTCCTGATCAGCATATGTAAACATTCGCAGAATTGGCTGTACCCGTTCATTTATCAATGATGAAGCATGTAAAACTCTAGTAAACTCGCTAGTTACATATGTACATCCAGATTAGATTACGGAAATGCATTGCTTTATGGTGTTCATTCTAAACACACCAGCAAACTTCAGAGGCCACAAAACACAGCTGCAAGATTAATAACACGTTAAAAAAATCCGACCATATTACTCCTGTTCTAATAGATCTTCACTGGCTCCCAGTTGAATACAGAATTCAATATAAGATACTTCTTCATACTTTCAAATCTCTCAACAACCTATCTCCAGTTTACATAAAGGATATCCTTACAGTTTACAATCCCACACGATCACTAAGATCTTAATCTCTGCATATTCTCCAGGTACCTCGGACACATACGAAAATATATGGGGATCGACGTTTGGACAAGGCTGCATCGAGTCTCTGGAATTCTCTGCCTTTTAAACTCAGACAATGTACTTCATTATCTAATTTTAAAGTGGACCTCAAAACGCAGCTCTTTAGATTAACTTTTAATTTGTGATTATTTTTATATACTTAGTGCTCTTACATACAGCTCTTACAGTGCTGTTAACCAAAAAAAACCTGTTGTTTGTTGTTATACCTATGTCCTTTTTCTGTATTTAATTATTCCTAAGGTTTTTTTTTAAAATGTTTCATATGTTATTAGGGTAATCATATCATTACATTAGGCGCTATTTATTAATAATGATATTTATGCATTTAATTCTGATACTATGAATATTTTATTCACCTGTATGTGCACATCGATTTTATATTATCTTTTCTTTCACATTTGTAAAGCGCTTTAGAGAACTAATGTTAATAGGGCGCTATATAAATCTTTTAATTACATTTACAATTACAATCTATACAAGCTATCCACACTTCAGGTGCCCGTGTTCAAACCCCGGCGCCATGCATTTGTTTGTCAGTAGCTTGCCTCGATTAAAAAATATTGACCATAGACAGAACAAGCTATTGCGTATCGAATCAGTTGAGAGATATAAACACCATATGCAGGTGATAATGGAAAACTATAAAACTGATTCCCGTGTCCTTAAATCATACCTATCCTTCTGTTTGCTCTGTGATTGACTACTTTGTTTTGATGCTAGGTTTATATGCCTCTAAAGGTCTTTCTAAATATTTTGTCTGTGGCTCGTTTTATTCTGTTTTAAACCGAATATCAACTGGTAAATTAGGTTCCCTATCAAACATTAAATGAAGATGTGCGTAATTCGTTAAATGATCTGTAATTTAACCAATATGTTCTGATGTCCTCCTTCTGACTGCTACAAAGAAAAAGAATCTATAAAATCTAGTCCCAGTGGTTGTGAGGTTTGAATATTAACTAAAGGTGCCAAATTTGGTTGGGTTTTCCTCTTGATGCAGTTTCTACCATTATTAAGCCATTGCTCAATATCTTCTGTCATCCCTGGTCAATAAAACCTATTTCTAATTAAATATGCTGTCCTGCTTCTACTCTGATGTCCCATTTCATCACGTACAGTTTGCAAAATGATGTTAATTTGGAATCTTGGAACTACGAGTTGGAGTCGATTTCGTTCCTGGATTTTTATTTTTTGTATAGTACATTATCCTTTATTTCCAGCTGATAAAATATCTTATTCAGTGGACTAGCTGGTAAGTCTCCTTTCCTTGGCTTTGTACCTTTATCAACAAATGTTCTCCTAGATCATTCTCTGGATAATTCATCTGAACTATGTCCCACTGTATTTTATCACTGACTCCCATGTGTGGGCCAATGTCTGCCATTGATACAGCTTGAGGATTACATGACAAATTATATATGTATGGAATCTGCGTACTGTTACAAATCGAGTTGATTGATTTAGCTGGAATTCCTGAAATCGCATCTGCATCCTGGTTATTCTTCCTTGCTCTGTACAAAATATCAAAACCCTATACACCTAATTAAGCTAACCATCTATGTCCAGTAGCATTTAAGTAGGCAGTGGAAAGAACATATATGAGCGGATTGTTATCTGTAAGAACTATGAACTGGTTGCCGTATAAATAATCGTGGAATTTGACACAAAGAGCTCATTGGAGTGCAAGAAACTCAAGCTTGTGTGCCGGGTAATTTTTTTCTGCCTTTGATAATTCACGACTTGCATATGAAATAGCTCTCTTAAATCCTGTTTGCTACTGATATAATACTGCTCCTAGTCCTTGGCCACTGGCATCTGTATGTATCTTTTAAAAAGCCGTAGATAATTTCTCTTTAAAATAATCAAAAGGCTTCTTGTTGTTTACTTACCCACTACATGATTGTTTTGTTTTTGTCTGTTGATTCTTTTTCTTGCTAGTTGGTGGCATCAATTCTGTCAGTGGTCTTGAAATTTCACTGAAATTTCTAATAAACCTTTTATGATATTCTGCAAATCCTTTAAATTTCCTTATAAACAGTCTCATTTGAAGTCAGCATTTCGCAAATTCTATGGTCGTTATAAATATCTAATTTCCCAATAAAATCTATCACTGGGTCAAATGCTGTCAGCCTTGTTTCATACCAATTGTTAGGATGACTCCATTTACCAGGTGAAGATAGAGGGCTTACGGAGGGTATGACCGGTAAACAGGGGACGCTTACTTCTCATTGGCACCTGATCCCATATCACGTGTCTAAGGATCAGCTTTTACCCTACTTAATTTGAATCCTTTATGGGATCTATGAGATCGATGGCACTGATTTTGACTGCAGATAACTCCGTATACCTGATCAGGATATAGGGCTCACGGCGCGTGTGACCGGTCAACAGGGGATGCTTACTCATCCTAGGCACCTGATCCCACCTCTGGTGTGTCCAGGGGTCCGTGTTTGCCCAACTATCTATTTTGTATGCTTATAGGAGTTATGAGATTGATCACTGTTCGTTATCTTCACCTTTCATCAAACACATTAGTAGAAATAGAACATTCTGTTGACTGCTTGTTGCCTTGGAGGTGAATAAAACATTTCCTTTTCCAACATCAAACAAAAAATAAATTGAGTATTTCCAAATCAACACGATTTGTGAAGACTAAAGAAAAGATTTGTAAGATGATCAGATCATATAGTATTGTGTACTTTATCGGTATTCATGTTGTACAAGAAACATCAAATCAATATGCTTAAATTGCTTACGTCCATGCCGATTAGATACTACACATGAAGGGCCGCTTGTGTTATCCTAAGATAAAAAGGCTTTTTAAAAAGGTTTTTTTTCTTCTTTGGACAGTTTTTCCAACATACTGGACACCTTTTAGTCTATATGTCAGATAAAGGATGGATTTGATTGTATTTGCTCTATTTTTGACCGAGCGCGATTGTCTGACATTTAGTTTAGAATGACGCAATGAATTCTGGCCTTATAATATTCATCTGGACCTCCTGTGGTCCCTCGCAAAACAGAATGCATTTCCAATTAGACACCTGCGATGTAGATGCCAAAGAGAGAAAATTCGCTTACTGCGTCATGGACTCCCCGTCATAAAAAAACAACAACACTTTTCAAATGAATCTATTGCATATTAAAAGTGCAGCAGAGATCAAAACAGGTAGTCTAGACGGTAACAGGAAAAACCAACTTCATTGCGTCATTTGAAATAGGTTGATCGCAGTGTACGTAAATAAAATAATATATTATTGTTTAAATGTACAAATCGTTCTCTGACAAACCAGACAGAAAGGTATCAACTTTATTAGAAAATTGTCTATTTTTAAACAAGAACTCCATTATATTCAAAAATATTGTACCGCTTTTACAGAGTAGACAGATGCAGACAATAAAGCAATGACTGGTATTTAATAACGTCTTTCGTTGTAAGAATGGGCAGACGCAGCTTCTTTGTAAAACTCTGTATTCATAAACATTCATATGTTTCAAGAAAAACGAATCAAACTTTGAAGTTTAAATCAAATCTAGAACAACAGTAACATGATATGCGGGTGACGCCGGTCGACGGGGGATGCTTGCTCCTCCTAGACATCTAATCCCAACTCTGGTGTGTCCAGGGGTCCGTATTTGCCCAACTATCTATTTTGTATTGCTTATAGTAGTTTAGCTGCAGAACTGTAGCTCTCTGAAAAAATACTTTGACATAACAGAGAGTTACAGATCCACCCCTTATAAAAACCTTCGATTTATGGCGCACAAAAAGCTGAGCACGGTTGAGGCCTGATATCGTTGTATTTTTGTGTTGCTGTCACATAAATTTAATATAAAAAAATTCTTAACATATTTTCCTACTATTCTTGTGTCCAATAATACCTTCAAATATTCATTAAAGCCCCATACGACCCGAAAACTCACAGCTTCAAATGATGTCGTTTGTTGACGTCAATATTGTTTGTGATGTTCTTGCTTGGGATGTCAGTATTCTTGTTTGTGATGTGAGTTTTCTTGTTTGTGATGCCAGTATTCTTGCTTGTGATGTCAGTGTTCTTGCTTGTGATGTCAGTGTTCTTGCTTGTGATGCCAGTGTTCTTGTTTGTGATGTCAGTGTTCTTGTTTGTGATGTCAGTGTTCTTGCTTGTGATGTCAGTGTTCTTGCTTGTGATGTCAGTGTTCTTGTTTGTGATGTCTGTGTTCTTGCTTGTGATGCCAGTGTTCTTGTTTGTGATGTCAGTGTTCTTGCTTGTGATGTCAGTGTTTTTGTTTGTGATGTCAGTGTTCTTGTTTGTGATGTCAGTGTTCTTGCTTGTGATGTCAGTGTTCTTGTTTGTGATGTCAGTGTTCTTGTTTGTGATGTCAGTGTTCTTGCTTGTGATGCCAGTGTTCTTGTTTGTGATGTCAGTATTCTTGCTTGTGATGTGAGTGTTCTTGTTTGTGATGTCAGTATTCTTGTTTGTGATGCCAGTGTTCTTGCTTGTGATGTGAGTTTTCTTGCTTGTGATGTCAGTGTTCTTGTTTGTGATGTCAGTGTTCTTGCTTGTGATGTCAGTGTTCTTGCTTGTGATGTCAGTGTTCTTGTTTGTGATGTCAGTGTTCTTGTTTGTGATGTCAGTGTTCTTGCTTGTGATGCCAGTGTTCTTGTTTGTGATGTCAGTGTTCTTGTTTGTGATGTCAGTGTTCTTGCTTGTGATGCCAGTGTTCTTGTTTGTGATGTCAGTATTCTTGCTTGTGATGTGAGTGTTCTTGTTTGTGATGTCAGTATTCTTGTTTGTGATGCCAGTGTTCTTGCTTGTGATGTGAGTTTTCTTGCTTGTGATGTCAGTGTTCTTGTTTGTGATGTCAGTGTTCTTGCTTGTGATGTCAGTGTTCTTGCTTGTGATGTCAGTGTTCTTGCTTGTGATGTCAGTGTTCTTGCTTGTGATGTCAGTGTTCTTGCTTGTGATGTCAGTGTTCTTGTTTGTGATGTCAGTGTTCTTGTTTGTGATGTGAGTTTTCTTGTTTGTGATGCGAGTTTTCTTGTGATGTCAATGTTATTATTTGGTTTGTCAGTGTTCTGTCCTCTGATGTCAAACAATATTACAAAACATTTTGAACAAATCCTAAAATTACTAACAAATTTCGTCAATTGCAGGTTCGTCTTCAATATGTCTCATGACGGAACACGTGCCTGAAAGGTCGGGATTTCAATTTAAGATTTAATTATGATTTGATCACAATATTTTATAAGGTTGTTATTACAAATACAACAAAACGACAGGTGTTCTTTTATCTTTGACACTTTACTGTTTTACGTCGATGGTAGCTTTTAACGGCTGTAAATTCCGACAAAATGAAAGTACAAAGTAAACACATACACACACACACATGCATGCATATTTTCAAGAAGTAATAATCAATATATATAATTTTATGATTTGGTAGATTTAAGGACATTCATATAGTCATATAAGGCCTTGTTTCGTCCCCTTTGTATTGTTGTTATCTTTTTATAGATATTTTGTTAAGGATCTATGCCAGAAAGTTCCTAGCTACATTCGAGAGAATCCTCATATGACCATTACATCAATAGATGACCAGAGGTAACTGTTATATGACCATTACATCAAAGGGTGATCAAAGGGAACCATTGTATGATCACTGCAGCTACATGTATGGTGACCACGGGTAACCTTTGTAGAACCACTGCTCAACAGGAAAAGGTTGGGAACAATTCCCCTATATCGAGATGGTCCCACAAAAGCATATTATTTTAAAGTTATATACAATGATAATGATTGCAACAAACAATTCGTCAGGAAAAGAAATATATGATGAAAATAATGATAATAATAAACAGTAGAAAACATAGAATAATTGGAAGACCTCATAAAGGGATTCATAACAGAATGTAAATTTGAGCATGTTTATCTGCCAAAAGAATGTCATATTAAAAGTAGCTACATTACCAACCGAGAGGTTAGAGCATTCGCCCCACAAGCGGAAGGACGGGGTTCGAATCCCGGCCGCGACAGACCTAAGTTGTTAAAACAGATAGTGACTGAGTTCCATCGCCAAACGCTCGGAATCAAGTGTGAATGTCACGGGTCATCATTAAGAACGGATGTCCCGTGTCACAGTAGATGTGGCACGCTAAAGAGCCCTCACTTCTCAATGGCCAAGCGCCTAGGCCTAAATTTGAACCTTTTCCGGTCTTGGTGACGTCTCCATATGATTCAAAAATTCTCGAGCGCGACGATAAGCAAGATACAATCAATCTATATAATATAGAAGAGTTACACTTGCATTTACATGTATTTCAAAATAGAAGTACTATTTTCGAGTGACATCATTCTGCGTTATGAAGCGAAATCAAATTGACGCAAGTGTCAAAGGTATCAGGTCGCAGAAGAAATCATCCCCCCTTTTAAATGAATCTCACTAGCGATATGTATTTTGTACATCCCTTCAGGAAGAAATACGAATAGTGAAATCATACTTTTATCGAAATATCTTGGTTGCTATAGTAAGCAAATTTATCTAGCCACAAAATATGTTTGGAGTTTTTATTTGTCTGGACTCAACTCCCCTTATCTCATCAAGACCATTTGAATATAATATTTTTTGTGTGAATCCGCAAAGCTAGTTTTGAGTCCACCAAACACTGAGCATCCTTTCTGTGTTTTATGATTGAATACATCGATATAAAGTAATAAATGAAATAAATTGAAACCGAATCAAATGCAGTACAAATTGACAACTGTAATGTTTATGTTTTTATGTTAATACGCATAATTTCTATTAGAGAGTATACAACTCAAAGGCTAATAATAACAATAACTTCAGTCCAAAATCAATTACATGCACGTATTATATATTTTTGAAAATATTTTGACAAGCGGCCCACAGACCTTTTCTGGCGATGAATTCTTGAAAAAACATTCCTCTTCTGTATGGGTCTAACCTAAATTCTAACATTCAGCAACATTATAAAACAGTTTTTAAAGCTTAAATGTCTGAAACTACCAATACTAATGAAGAACTTTACATAAATATACATGTATGAAAGGTGAAAATAACGAACAGTGATCAATCTCATAACCCCTATAAGGAATACAAAATAGATAGTTGGGCAAACATGGACCCCTGGACACACCAGAGGTGGGATCAGGTGCCTAGGAGGAGTAAGCATCCTATAAGCAATACAAAATAGAGAGTTGAGCAAACATATATGTACAATGAGTCATACATGCTAGAGTCAAAACCCTTGGGTTCCCAAATTTACAATTTTGGTACATCCGTTCCTGCTTTTCCAAAATATACCCGTACATTTAGTTTTCATACCATATCAGCAAACTTAAAAAAGTCTTTTAAATGATAAACATAATAATCACTATAACAATTTTAGTCCCTACTTGGAACAAAAACCCTCACCCCTGGGATCATGAAAATCACAATTTTGGTTTATTTACCCCTTCTGTAAATCTATTCAGTTCCAGTTTAGTGTTGACAGCTTTAAAGAAGATGTCTTTTAAATGTTTTACACATACTATGTATACCAAGTATGGTATCGTCCTGGAGTTCGAACCTCTATCCAAGGAATCGAGAACTTTACAATTTTGGTAGAGGCCTTTCTGCTCAACTTCACAATACATTTAGGTTTTCTTAAGCATATGCAGTTGTAGAGAAGAATATTTCGGAAAATTAATCAATTATAGGCAGTTTTTGCCCCGCCCCAGGGGTGTGGGAATCCTAAAATTGACAAGTTATGTCCCCCAGAAGCCTGTTACAATGTATGGTACCCTTGTCTCGACAATTTAGAAAGAATTGGAATGTTATTTATCAAGAAGTTAGAATATTCAATTTTTAATACATTTGATATCTGACAATTTTGGACCCAGCCTGATACCAAAACACATACTCCTGGGATCATGAAATATATAATTTTGGTAAAGGACTACCTGCTCATTCTAAATTTCTAATTTTGTTGACGACCACTATACAAATCAATACAAATTACTACGCAGAAAAGTGCGTGATGACCAAGGGAGATTGAACATAGTTCAACTCCCAAAAACCCTAAAATTTTGTTAAACACTACTCTGATTCAACGCACAAGTACTCTGAAGTTGAAATAAAAATATGCTAGAGTTCCTCATTGACAATATTTTTGTGGTCTTTGGTGATCAGGTCTCCCAACAGTCTATTGGAACTTCCATGGGCACGAATTGTGCTCCTTTGTTAGCTGACCTGTTTTTACATTCACATGAAGCATAATTTATTCAAAAAGGTCTACGTGAGAAGAAAAAATCCCTTGCTGTGGCCTTCAATTCGACATTTAGATATATCGACGACGTTTTTGTCTATTAACAATAATAACTTTAATTAATATGTCGATTCGATATATCTCTGTGAGCTCGAAATAAAAGACACCACAGAGTCGTCCACTTCTGCTTCATACTTAGATATTTTATCAAAAGTAGCCATTAACGGCAAACTGACAATTCATATATATATATATCTCAAGTTCAGCCCCACCCTGGAATCGAACCTCTTTCCCGAAGATCATGAAATTTACAATTTTGGTAGATACCTGCCTGCCATACATCACCATGCATCTACTTTTTCTTAAAGATATGTGGTTGTAAAGAAGAAGCTTTTTGACAATTGGTCAATGTTTGTTAGTTTTTGGCCCACCCCTAAAGCCCTGGTGTTGCTTGAGTCCTGTAATTTAAAAAAAAGTCTCACTTCTCCCAAAGATGCGTCATGCTAAATTTGAAAAGAATTGGAATTGTATTTATCAAAAGGAGTTCGAATCCTGCTCGCGCCGGTAAGCAGGAATGTTTCTCAGTTTACTTTCGGAAGGACGGTGGTCTCTTTCCAGGTACATTGTGTCTGGGTTCTCTCTTCCACCAATAGAATACTGGGCGCCACCAGATAACTGAAAAATTGTTTAGTGTGGCGGAAAACAGCAAAACAACAATCAACAGGAAGTTAACAAAGTTCAATTCTTAACACATGACGATGGACGCTGACCAACTATAACATCTGAGTAGCTCAGGTGACCTAAACATATATTCCCATGAAAGGAGAAGAAAACGAACAGTGACCAATTTCATAACTCCTATAAGCAATGCAATCCCGCAGAAACGAAAACAATAATTACGCATGTACAGTTTGAAAACTTATATCAGAACAGACCGCGCTCTTGCGAGGCCTGCTATAAAGGATCACATTCTAATCCTAGGCATGTGAGGTGATAAACTACAATGGAAAACGTGATAATTTATTAATGACAGCTTCGCCATTATGCAGATTAACACGTATTCAATCGTAGTCTATTACCTCAAATCCCCAACAAACTAGACAGCGAATCCTTCTTTAACCACATCATATAGTGTTTCTGCACAATAGAATATACACTTGTGGCTTTAATTGCATATGTATGTACAAAACGTATAAATTAATTAAGGTAATTCCCCAGACCACGTCAAATAACGTTAGAAACGTTATTCACGAGTCACGAACGTTATCACACATTCAACGAACCCGACGGCATTTTGGTGAATGTTGTAGACCGTATTAGGACTGATTGTTTGAAAGCATACAACAAAAATTTAGAATTAATAAACAAAAAACATACGAATCGCAATAATACAAACAAGCCCTCTTCATACACATTGCGTTATGACACACAGTCTTTTAGTAATTCCCGTGAGATTTCTGCAAATATTACAGATTATGATGTTTTAAAATCTTGTTAATTGTCAAGTTTCAATGCATCTATTGTAGGCCATTTCTTTTGTGTGATTTCTGATTATTAATGACGGGTAGAAATATCGAATCTCCTATACAACTGACAAAATGCAATTTTTTGTGTGCTACGTGTACTGACAGTCACATATTTTGTTAGATGTTTTCCTTATAATTTATTTAAACCTGAAAGAATACAATATATGTCGTCATGATCTAAATAAAATACCTGCAGGCCTACATGCATAATATAAAGCTATATGACATTGTAACACCCTTGTAAATTTTTTATATTTATTTACAAAAATCGCTTTCGAGGCCCTCCGAATCCATAATAAATGTGCATATACATGTACATGTATGTTCATTATATCTCTGTTGTGTCTAATCATTTCAGGGTGTTCAATTGCTTAACGCTATTTGGTACCGCTTGCAGGGCGGCGACCACGAGTTACCTGCCCCTATACAATGAGTTAATTGCCCCTGTATTTCATCTGTTAAGTTGTACTTAAAATAGGCTAACTCTTGCGCAAAAAAAGATAGAAAATATCAAATATGGGAAAGCGGGACGATAGACCAAACATATCTACGAAGAGACCGTTGGTGCCGGAAATATCTCTGTCTTTAGTAGTGTCCGCGAGGTATATTAATTTATAAAACATGAGATATTAGTACCATATTGCCCGGGAATCAAAAGATTTTTGCAAGATCGGTAAGTATATTCAATATAGGCTAAACAAGCACAAGGCCAGGGCACGTGGTAAGTCATTCCGCAGCGCAGGAATGACCAAAACTAGCCTACTACGGTACCATTTACAGAAATTACCAAAAAAATGACAAAAATTACCGAGAGAGGAGCTAAAATGACCTCAGTAATACATGACATCTACTATCATATTCACATTAAAAATTTTGGTCCCTCCTTTGACGACTTCAATAATTTTTAATTTCGGTCATATCTTTGGTATTTTCTGTGAACGTTTGTAATTTCGGACATTATATGTAACAATCCTACTATTCATTCCACAATGAAGGCCAGTGGGCCTAGATTTTTAATTTGATACACGTATAAACTTAACACTGCGCAAGTTACGTCACGGAATGCAGTATAGGGGAGGAGAAAATATTTGGCTGGACCAGGAGTCGAACCTAGGTTCCCTGCATTACTAGTCAGGTGCTCTAACCACTGAGCTATCCAGGTCGATATCCACGGTCCGTGTAGCCCTAACTACTAAATTCCTCCCTTTAATTTGTTTTTGCCGTCGAAGACACACAACCCAGATTCATTTCACCCCTGGCAGGACGAGTAGTCACGGCACCAACTGGTAAAATCTTGCACAGAGGTCCCTAGGTTCAATTCCCGATCCAGCCACAAATTTTCTCCGTGTATGTCTATCTGAGACTGAGTTGGAAAATTACGGTATCTTCATAGTGACAAACTAATGAAAATATTGATCAAATTCGACTGGTCAAGGACTGTTAATATAAATAAATTTGAAACATTGGTCATTGTAATGATTGGTTTCATGTTATACTAAGCTTGTGTTTCAAGACAAGGCTGTCTTTGTTGGTGATGATACTGATGTATATATTTAGAAACAAGTAATGCTTTGATTTTGATTACAGGTGTGGTCTTTAAAAAAATTAATGCATGGCAAGGTTGATAGTGAGACTAATAAATTCTTTCAGCAGAATTCAGCTAGACACAAAAAAAAAAAGACAATCACTACAGCCTTCCAAGAAGATGGACTGCCTCACAATAGTTTCCTTGAGGACTGTCTTGAAATATCCAGAGTTTAAGGTATGCATTTTGTACACCATGAAAATCAGCTTATAGTTTAGCTGTTATCTAATTAGAGGGAATTTTCAATAGGGACTGGGTCTTTTCATTTGCTGGACCCTTATGTAACAATGACACTGTTCTTCCACCCCTGTTAGATCCACTATAACTTTAAGGAAAATAATTGGATCATCCTGTCCCACCAATATGCACATCTACAAATGAGAATGAAGCATTGCACAAAGTTTCAAGACTATCCGATAAGCCATATAGGAGAAGTGTTCACAAGATTTTGTGACAGACAGAAAGACAGATGAAGTACAAAAACTATGTCTCCCCCTGGAAGAGGGGAGACATAATTAGAATTTTTTTTAGACAGAAAGGAATGAGATCTCTGATACAGATTTTGCTATGAATATATATCATGTTTTGCTGAGTGAAAACAGTTTTTTCTTCTCTTTTATTTATACGTATCTAAGCACAAAGTAATTAATACTTTTCATACTTTCCCAATTTGAACATTTTATGTGTCAATTTTCCCAATTCTACGGACTCTGGACCCAGTTTGAAAATGGTAGGAAAACCCCTGCGAAGACTCAAATATGAAATCATTTTCAATTAGAGGTTAAAACATTTAGTGATGAATTAATTACTGGAATTTATGAGGACTACTGAGACATGTTAAAATGGTGTCACATTTGTCTTCAGATTCAAGAAACGGACTCTATCTGGAAAAGGAAAACAATATCAAAGCTCCTCTGTGAGAAGTTGGCCAAGGAAAGCATTCAGAAGAAAGTGGAGATTCATTGTTTTTACCAGATCCAGCAGATCACAGAAAGCATCTAGTAGGGGAGGTAAATGAAGCATCTTTTACTCCCTATATACAGGGCTTGAAGCTAACTTTTTATGTCACCAGTATTCCTTGTGACAAGACCTTTCCGTGGGTACCAACATTTTTGACCCCGTGACCTTGACCTTGGAGTTTGACCTACTTTTTGAAAACTTTAACCTTGCTAATAACTTTTGAACAGTAAGTGATAGAGCTTTGATATTTCACATGAGTGTTCCTTGTGACAAGACCTTTCCGTTGGTATTAAACCTTTTGACCTTGACATTTAACTTACTTTTAATTTTTTTTACATTGGTCATAACTTCTAAATGGTAAATATTAGAGCTTTCGTATTATACATGATGATTTCTTTTGACAAGATCTTTCTACTGGTACCAAGATATTTGCCCTTGTGACCTTGACCATCTTTGGAATTGGCCATTATCGGGGGCATTTGTGTTTCACAAACACATCTTGTTTTCAAAAAAGCCTGAAAACTGTCAAATGTCATACAGATTACTGCTCAGGAAAAGATGTGCGCATTTGTTGAGCAAAATAAAAATGATATATATTGTGTATTAATTTAAGATGAAAAACATACTTGAATATGAATTTGCTCGACGCATGCACTGTATGTTTTCTGATAAGAAAACCACCTGAATTTGTGGATATTTTCATTGAAAATGGCATTTTTGCAATTTTATGCCAACTTCTAGCTCACGTCATATGACACAAATCATTTTGCTGATCAAACTGAGCAGATTTTGGGTTTGCTAATCCATACCTTATTTGAATGCCAGGGTTTGAGCTCCAAGTGAAATCATCAATATTTTGGTCCAAATGACTTTAGAAACTGTACCTACTTCTTTCATAAGTATATTTTCCAAAATGATGCTTTAGAAAATTAACTCATCTGACTGACGAAAACAAATGTCAGTCAGTCAGCCAGACTTTTAACCAGTCACGGAGTGACGGGCATACATTAATTTCGAGCCCTGTATATATTGCCAGACAAGTAGTCCAATCAGATTATAAACTTTAACTGAAAAATTTACAAGCCCATTCATAAATTAGAGACCGGTGGCAGTGCAGTGTTTCTCACCAATGCTACAATCCCTAAAATTATGCTATGTCAGTAATTCCCAAATGTCACTGGCATCAAACTTTCAATATACATAAATGAAAATTGTAAAACTTAAGTTCTGTTGGCAAAGTTCAGCAAGAGAGGCATACATTTTGTTTCAAATCCCCTTATATAATTACATGTATTCATTTAGAATGTTTTCTTAGTTTCCAGGATTAAGCCAGCCAGTAGATGAGACTATTATATCAAAAATACATTTACTTGTACACGAGGGCACACAAAGCGTTGATGAAACACAAAGACATTTCCGTCTGTTTGTAAAGGATACTATTTCACCAGGGAACACCATCTCAGAATTTAACAGATGCTTTTACCCCGCCAATAAGGATGTAAGAAATCACATTTACAGGGCACCGAGATTTTGCCAGTAAGTTCTAAATTTTTTTTTTCTCAGGCTCAAATGTGCTTTTCTGATCAAAATTTGTTAGTTGTCTGTCGTCGGCATAAACTTTTCACATTTTCATCTTCTTCTCCAGAACCACTGAGCCAATTTCAACCAAAACTTGGCACAAAGGGGAGATAATCACAAAATTAGGGTGGGGTCATTTAAAAATCTTCTCAAGCACCACTGGGCCAGAGGACCTGAAATTATCATTAAAGATTCCTGACCTAGTGCAGATTCAAGTTTGTACTCACCTGAGCTGAAAGCTCAAGTGAGCTTTTCTGATCATTTTTTGTCCGTCGTCTGTCTGTCTGTCCGTCCGTCTGTCTGTCTGTCCGTCTGTCTGTTAAACTTTTCACATTTTCGACTTCTTCTCCAGAACCATCGGGCCAATTTCAACCAAACATGGCCAAAAGCATCCTTGGGTGAAGGGCTTTCAAGTTTGTTCAAATGAAGGGCCATGTCCCTTTCAAAGGGGAGATAATCATAAAAATGCAAAAATAGGGTGGGGTCATTTAAAAATCTTCTTCTCAAGAACCACTGGGCCAGAAGAGCTGAAATTTACCTGAAAGCTTCCTGACGTAGTGCAGATTCAAGTTTGTTCAAATCATGGCCCCTGGGGGGTAGGATGGGGCCACAAGTGGGGGGGGGGTCAAAGTTTTACATACAAATATAGGAGAAAGCTTTAAAAATCTTCTTCTCAAGAACCATTGGGCCAAAGAAATTGACATTTACATGAAAGCTTTCTGACATAGTGTAGATTCAAGTATGCAAAGGGTAGTTTGGGCCATAATAGGGACTGAGGTTTTACATGCAAATATATATGGAAAGTCTTCAGATATGGGCCAAAGTGACTCAGGTGAGCGATGTGGCCCATGAGCCTCTTGTTACAAATCATGACCCCTGGGGGTAGGATGGGGTCACAATAGAGACCAAAGTTTTACATGCGAATATATAGGGAAAATCTTTAGAACTGGACCAGGGTGACTCAGGTGAGCGATGTGGCCCATGGGCCTCTTTGTTAACCTATATCTTTTATTTGTGTGAAGATATTCAAACATTAAGAACAGACATATATATATATAAATCTTTTTTTCTTTCATTTTTTCATCCAGGGTAGTTTAGAACTGTGTGCATTGGTTTTGGAAGAATTTGGGCTGTTTAGGCTAAAATCCATTATGTAAGTTCATCTTTGTGGTGCACAAATTCCATATGGTCATTTCAAATAGTCAACATTGCTTCTATTTTCAATCTGAAATTCTACATGTATTTTGTTTGAGAGATGAAAACAATCCTCGAAACATTATCACCGTTATCTTTAATTTTCCATCATACTTGTGTCAAAGAGTTGAACTTTCTTTACCAGTAATTTTATATTGACTTCGCATTGTGTGATATATAAAGTTTTTATGATTTTATTTTCTGTCTAAGATATTCAATATTTAAAGGAAAAAGATAATGGTAGGAGATGGTAGGATAAATTCTAATTATTCAGAGAAACTTGATAAATACTGAGTTTGAGCTTATATACTCGATAACACAATAGAAGAATGCAATTTACTAGTTAAACTTTGATAGGATACTAAATTTAGGATGAGCCAATAAGATTATGTCTTGTTTTTCATGTTACAGGATTGGACAGAATATGAACACACACATCCAATACTTCAAAGATATTATGTTTGTGGAGGCAGAGATTTTGATTGCATCCACTGTTTAGAATACATCCTTAAGGGAAGCAGACTGCCGCCTTTACCCAATGATATAATGATTAATCATAACTATATCTATTGTACCAAATAGAAAGAGCAGTGATTCAGGTCATTTTCAAATCCACTGGCATACATTGTACTATACATGCAACCTTTTCAAACTTTACATTTAAGATTTTATAAAGGAAATATCTTAATGTTTCACATGTTTACCTTTCACTGTGCTATGTAATTCATTATACCTGCCATTATGCCAGTCTTCCTGAACATAATTTGTTTTCTGCAATTTCATTGGCCAAGAGGCTTAATCCTGGGTTATCAGATTGAGCATTTATATTTAGTATCCCATTGATTTTGTCAGCCCTATATAAGGAGCTGACTCAGATTTACTCACTCTGCTAGGTTAAAGAACTCTAAGGTTTGTACTTTTCACATGAATTTCGTGTTCGCCTCTTATCTTTTACATAGAGTAGGAAATGAACATAACATTGAGTTAGGGAACTATTTAGATTTTACATTATAATATGTAAATACCTTAGCAGAGTCAATTTACTTGGTTCAGGGTAGTATCAGATATTACTTTTTCAGAGTTTAAGTGTTTAGGCTATCTCAATGTTTCTATAGTTAGCCTTGTCCTATGTTACTTTTAGATGTATGGAAGCCTTTTAGTGTTATAACACTATATTTATGCCCCCATTGAAAGAAGAGGGGCATATTGGTTTGCACCTGTTGGTCGGTCGGTAGACCACATGTTGTCCGCTTAATATCTTAAGAACCATTCACTTGATCGTAATATATTTCATATGTGGGTTGGTTATGAAAAGAAGAGGACCCCAATTGTTTTTCAGGTCGAAATGTCAAGGGTCAATCTACTCTGGACATAGGAAGACACTGCCTGCTCAATATCTTGAGAACCCTTTGCTTGACAGACATCAAACTTGGTACACTGGTACATCTCAAGGAGTAGATTTAAGGTCATATGGTCAAAGGTCAAGGGGTAAACTGGACATAGTAATATATTGTCTCTTATGTTTTAAGAATTATTTGCTTGATTGACACCAAACCTGGTACAGCATAAGGAGTAGATGACCCCTATTGATTTTTAGGTCACTTGGTCAATCCACTCCTGACATAGGAAGATATTGTTTGCTCAATATTTCGAATTGATGATACTACTATCAATCAAATTATGTATATGTATAACCCTTTTCAATTTTGCACCATGGGGGCTTATATGTAATTGTTTTACAAACACCTCATGTTTTATAGTTTGTGAAAGCTTGTTAGGGTCATAACTTTAGATTATCTTATTATGGTACTTGCCCGTCAGAGACTGGACATATTATGGTATGGTGTTGTCTGTCCGGACCTTGTAAGATGGGATACAGACTGAACCGTAAGCTCTAGAATCTTACAACTTGGTACATTTGATCATCATAAAAGGAAGATGCTTATTGTTTTTTAAGGTCAAGGTTGTAGGTTCACTTAATAGGAAAACCTTGTTCGAGAAAATTACAGATTCTTGAACTGAGTATTTTGAGGAAACATTACATAGAAAGTACATGATTTGTCAAATTTCTCCCAATATTCAACTGAGAACCTTATTCTGCAGAGTATTTGTATGGGTATGGAAAATGTGTATGTGGCTATGATTTTGATTTTTGTTTAAATTTTTGTTGTTGAAAATTACAGGTTTAACCGAGTCAGTTTTTGAGGAAATATACATGTATTAAATAAATGACGGTTTGACCTTTTAACTCCTCTCACAGTTTTGAAGCTAGGGTCTTTGTAAATAACTTCTTTGGTGTTTTAGAATATTTACAGATTGTTGATCATGGTCAATTTTGGGGAAATATTTTCCGCAGAGCTCTAGTTGTCTATCTACCGGCCTCCTGTCACTTTTAAGTTTAGGAGCTTTTATTCATGGAAAGAAGTATGTGACAACCTGATGATGGCTGATACTATTTAAAGCCTTTTTATACGCCCGTCTTAAGATGGGACGTATTATGGTATGGCGTTCATGTCCGTCCGTCTGTTAGCTTTTTCGTGTCCGACCCGTAACTTAAATACTACAAGGCCTAGAATCATCAAACTTTGTCTGTAGATACATCTTGGGTAGAAGGTGTGTCGCACATTAAAACCAGGTCACTGTGACTTTTCATTAGGAAGATATGGCCATATATGGCAAAAACTTGTCCGACTCATAACTTGAAAACTATTAGACCTAGAATCACCAAAATTGGTCAACTAATGCATCTTAGGTAGAAGGTGTGTCGCATCCTACTTTAAGGTCACTGTGACATTTAATTAAGGTGATATAAAAAAATGTTTTAATGGGTACAATCTATACTGTTAACAATATGTGACGGGCATATCATGTGCCGTGGCGGTGCACTTTATTCTAGAAATGGCATCAGAAAAACACCCTATGTAACCTTTTCTGCTTGTACTCATTTATTTTTATTGGAAAACTTATTACTTGTTATCAGCTACTCTAAAACAATATTGACTTGTGCTATAATAAATTTGTAAACTTTACAAGTCTTTTCATTTCAAACAAGGTGTTGAACAAGTTGTTGAACATCATCTGGGATTCACAACCAAACAGGTACAACATGGAAACAGTGTGTTCCATGATTTCTGTAGTGTAACAAGTCCAGCTGATCCCAAGTACACTGTACTATTGACAACGATTGTTTTTGATAAGCACAATAGAAGTTCTACTTTGGGAGAAGCTATAATTATCTTAGTCCTAGCATACACTGCTTCCTGTTAGAGTTAGGGTGCTGTATAACTTGGTACCTCTTTGAGATAAAATGCTTTATCATCAAATCATAAATCATCTTCCCTCTAACAGATACCAGATTATAAAGCACCCTCCCTCTAACAGGTACCAGATTCTATAAAGTACCTTCCCTCTAACAGGTACCAACTTACAAAGCACATTTCCTCCAACATGTACCAGATTATAAAATATCCTCCATTTATAATCTGGTACCTGTTAGAGAGAGGTTGCCTTATAAGATGTACCTGTTAGAGGGAGAGTGTTTTATTAGTTGGTACCTGTTAGAGGGAGAGTGCTTTATAATCTGGTACCTGTTAGAGGGAGAGTGCTTTATTAGTTGGTACCTGTTAGAGGGAGAGTGCTTTATAAGTTGGTACCTGTTACAGGGAGGTTGCCTTATAAGTTGGTACCTGTTAGAGGGAGAGTGCTTTATTAGTTGGTACCTGTTACAGGGAGGTTGCCTTATAAGTTGGTACCTGTTAGAGGGAGAGTGCTTTATAATCTGGTACCTGTTAGAGGGAGGTTGCCTTATAAGTTGGTACCTGTTAGAGGGATAGTGCTTTATTAGTTGGTACCTGTTAGAGGGAGAGTGCTTTATAATCTGGTACCTGTTAGAGGGAGAGTGCTTTATAAGTTGGTACCTGTTACAGGGAGGTTGCCTTATAAGTTGGTACCTGTTAGAAGGAGAGTGCTTTATTAGTTGGTACCTGTTAGAGGGAAAGTGTCTTATAAGTTGGTACCTGTTAGAGAGAGTGCTTTATAATCTGGTACCTGTTAGAGGGAGAGTGCTTTATTAGTTGGTACCTGTTAGAGGGAGAGTGCTTTATAATCTGGTACCTGTTAGAGGGTGAGTGCTTTATTAGTTGGTACCTGTTAGAGGGAGAGTGCTTTATAATCCGGTACCTGTTAGAGGGAGAGTGCTTTATAAGTTGGTACCTGTTACAGGGAGGTTGCCTTATAAGTTGGTACCTGTTAGAGGGAGAGTGCTTTATTAGTTGGTACCTGTTAGAGGGAGAGTGCTTTATTATTTGGTACCTGTTAGAGGGAGAGTGCTTTATAATCTGGTACCTGTTAGAGGGAGGCTACCTTATAAGTTGGTACCTGTTAGAGGGAGAGTGCTTTATTAGTTGGTACCTGTTAGAGGGAGAGTGCTTTATAATCTGGTACCTGTTAGAGGGAGAGTGCTTTATAAGTTGGTACCTGTTACAGGGAGGTTGCCTTATAAGTTGGTACCTGTTAGAGGGAGGGTGCTTTATTAGTTGGTACCTGTTAGAGGGAGAGTGTCTTATACGTTGGTACCTGTTAGAGGGAGAGTGCTTTATTAGTTGGTACCTGTTAGAGGGAGGTTGCTTTATAATCTGGTACCTGTTAGAGGGAGAGTGCTTTATAATCTGGTACCTGTTAAGAGGGAGAGTGCTTTATAATCTGGTACCTGTTACAGGGAGGTTGCCTTATAAGTTGGTATCAGTTTTCAAACAACAAATATGTAAAAGTCTTGATATCCTCTATGGAAAATAACATTTCAAGTTGATTTAAAGTGTACACATTGTTAATTGTAATTAAGCGTATTTCATATCAATGTGCTGTCACAACATTCCGTGAAATTATGAATACTACGACGTTCTAATGGTGTATCAAGATTTTAAAATATTCTGCCCGAAATTTGTACATCAATGATTTAGAAATATCAGTCTAATACTTTGGGGAGGGTGTGATGCTAATACATCCATTATAACACACGGTACCTAATATGCATTAAAAAAAATATATGTTTATGCATAGAATTACCATTTTTCTCAATTCACTGCAACAGTGTATCATTCTTGTTAACAATGTAGATTATTAATATATGTCAGGGTTTTTTGATACTTGCTTATGTAATATATGTCTCTTGATTTAGACGCGGGTTGTGTCGAAAATCTGAGTTTTAAATAATCAACAGTGTTGTGCTTCTCATTTTTAGAACCGATTGATTTGAATATGATTGAAAGTATTCATGTTTCCTACGTAATTGATAATAAATATACATGTGTTTGCCAACCACAATGGAGCTCCAACATGACCTATTTTACCTAATATTGGTCTATCAAGAAATAAGTATAAAAGAATTGACACACGACGATTATTCGTACGAATCATTGTGAATTATAAATTGGCACGAGGGATAACTCGTACCTACATAAGATGAGATAACTCGTGGTCGTCACCCTGTAAGCGGTACCAGATAGCCTCGACCTGTTCAATTTAGATCATACGCTGACAGATTTATATTTAGGCCCTATATCTCTAGACCTAGGTGTCTTACGTTTGTCTTCTTGTACGTACAATATGGATCATGGGTGTTGTAATGTAATTTTCTTTTATCTAAAACACTTTTTTGGCCGGACATGACCTTCATTGATGTTTTGATTAAAACGTCTCGGAATGTACGCGGTAGTTACATGTCGTTAACACTCACATCACATGGCTGTATCGTATTGTTAAAAACTACCAGGAACTAAAAAATACCAAGGGGACGTGGAATGCAGAATTCGTGTGTTTTTAAATATACGAATGTCCCAAAATTTGTAACTTGAGCATAGGTTAGCATTCTCTGAATGAAAGTTAAAATTGTAAAAATCAATCTGATCTACATTACTTTGTTCCAACTAGATCTGACGACATAATTTTTTTTTCATCTATTGTTACGTCATGTCAGTGTTTGTGTGACGTAGGCTAAGCTCCATAGTAAAGTTAGGATTTTTCTAACTAAAAGCCCGATCCCTAAAGCTTACGGCAATCAATGAAAGTGGTTTTTAGTTATTTGAAGCTTTAATGTTTTAAACTGTTTTTCAAAAACTAGCCTGTGATATTTCTTGAAATGGTAATTTAGTAATGTAAATGGTGAATGAAACATGTTTGCAGAGATAGGAATTTTAGACACCATTTTCCAATATGCGTTTTTTCAAGGTTTTTAACCTAGATGGGGTCATTGGACTCTCAAATTATCCGATACCCTATCTACTTCTTAGGTCAAACATATTGAAATGTTTCAAATATCTGAAGGTTTTTGAAAACACAAATTTCTGGATACGGTAGGCTATGGTTAGTCAAAATTTGACTACTATACGTGCATTTTCATCACCTAGAAACCAAGAGCATGGTTCAGTAGATGAAAAATTATTGAAAATAGTCAAATGCATTACATTTTCTTTAATTCATATGAAAGAAACATATTTCTATCGTTTAGATAAAAAAAAAAACCAGTGCCTTAAAATGTGTGTATGTTAAGACTGCTTGTTTTAAAGTGATGTGTTCTATTTTTAGAAGTGGCTGTACTCTAGGAAAGGCCGCTGAACATATTTTTCTTCGGGAATTTGGTCAATATACATCCTCGACAAAATACATCCGAATTTTGATAGAAATCTGTAGGTTTTTCAATAATAAGATGTGATATGGGGAATTACCTTAATTAATTAATTTATGTTCGATATCTTCAGTTTATCAATTCACAGATTAAAGTTTCTTCCGCAAGCACATGTCAATTGGTACTTATCAATGTCCTTATTTGCCCAACAAAAAAATCAGAACTCAATAAAATATATTTTTCTTTTAGAAAAATCAACAGCGCATCTAACATGAATTAGAATGGGGTAGCTAGTTTATGAAAGGCGAAGATAACGAACAGTGATCAATCTCATAACTCCTATAAGCACTACAAAATAGATAGTTGGGCAAACACAGACCCCTGGACACACCAGGGGTGGGATCAGGTGCCTATGTGATTATATCGTATATAAACTGAAATGCGTGTGTTTTGCGGGTGGGTGGGTGGGGTGGAGGGGGGTAATAGTACCATATTGAATTTGTCATATGCACAGTATAACAACTGCCTTGAGTAGTTGATATAAGATAAGCCGATACTATTTCCTCTAATCCCAACTTTCCAGCCATTGAAAACATTATCTACATATCTACACACTATATTTTTCAAACTTACATCTACGTTATTTTACATGATAAACATTTATATAATTAACAAATACCAAAGATGAGGGACTATTCCAAGCGACGTAAAGTTTAAAACTGAATTGATATCATTTGTACATAAACAGACAGATGTTTCAGAAATTTTCCATCATCTAGATTATAAAGGCAAAAAATACCCACAATGTTACATAATCCTGTCAATATCAAAGTTTGAAATTCAGCTTCAACTATAAATGGCATCCTCTGGAATGTGTTACTTCAGGTCAGAAGGTTTTCTTACTATGCTGAAGCAGTATCACGTGACACAACCTGTCATCATTTTTCACATATACATTTACAGTGTCTTCAGTAGTACTATCGGTGCGGTTAGTATCACGTGACACAATCTGTCATCACTTTTTATATATACATTTACAGCGTCTTCAGTAGTACTATCGGTACGGTTAGTATCACGTGACACAATCTGTCATCACTTTTCACATATACATTAACAGCGTCTTGGGTAGTACTATCTCTACGGATAGTATCACGTGACACAGCTTGTCATCACTTTTAACATAGATATTGGCAGCGTCTTGAGTAGTGCTATCTGTACGGATACATTAGTATCACAGTAGGACTCTACTCACCATGCTGAATTTTTAACTTTCTCCCCCGCTGCACTCTAAGCAGTATGTTCAGCACAAAACAGTGTCTACAACCTAAAAATTATCGATTCACTACAAAAAATTCTTCATAGGTTTTTTCATCGAGTGCAGGGACTTGCTTTTGAAGTTTCCGCGCCATGGCTGATATTCAGTCTGTTTTATCCCCGTCCAAAGTCACATCGACAGACATTCGAAGCATCTAAAAATATGAAAACCCGATTAGTTACAACATTTTCAACTATTCGTACAAATGTAAGATAATTTCAATGTACTGGCTCTGGTTCTGCCTTTCATCTGGAAGTCCTGGGTGTCTAACAGGCACATGTTTCTGTGAGTAAACTTAAAACGTCTGCAGGGTAATGAAAGGTGAAGATAACGAACAGTGATCAATCTTACAACTCCTACAAGCAATACCAAATAGATAGTTGGGCAAACATGGACCCCTGGACACACCAGAGGTGGGATCAGGTGCCTAGGAGGAGTAAGCATCCCCTGTCGACCGGTCACACCCGACGTGAGCCCTATATCCTGTTCAGGTAAACGGAGTTATCCGCAGTCAAACTTAGTGTGCCAAGAACGGCTTAACAATCGGTACGAAACACGTCAGACAGCATTTGACCCAATGATAGGTTGTATTGACGAACTAGATCGTTATAATGACTATAGAATTTGCGAAATGCTGACTTCAGTCGAGACTGTTGAAACCCCTGTACCATCAACTTGTTTGTCAGTAGCTTACCTCGATTTAAAAACTGACAATACGCAGAACAAGCTCTTGCATATCAAATCAGTTGAAATATATAAACACCATATGCAGTTCAAAGTCCACATTCAGTCATCGTAGAACTTACTATGATACAAATGGAACTATTTTGGATATACTTGCGTGTTTTACAAATGTACATGTGCAGAATATGCAAATAGAATTTCAAATATATAATGCGAATATATTTACTACCGTTTCTTTCTACTACAGCATATATGACATGACTCTATTCAATTAAGAAAAAAATTGCGCTTTTGAAAATACAATATTACCTCGTTATATCGCCAGCTTTTGTCGCAGCCTATTTTGGAGAAATAAAGAGGGTGGCGTTATACATGTAAAGAGTATGATCATTTAGTTCATCGATTTGAAAAAAAATGCGGTTGATCAATTAATAAATCATTGTCTTTTTATTGTCGTCCAAATATGACAGGATGTAAAACGTATGAAATTATTTTGCTTTAATTTTGAAAACGTCGTTTGAAATTTGCATATTCTGCACTTGAACATTTGTAAAACACGCAAGTATATCCAAAAAAGTTCCATTTGTATCATAGTAAGTTCTACGATGACTGAATACGCTGAGCGGCTGATAAAACCACATGTAATGGCAGCAACGTTTTTTTTCTGGAACACGGAAATACGACCTAACATACATAAATACACACAAATGTCACATGGTACACAAAATTTACAGCAACCTCATCGTATACAGATTTGGTTTGTGTGCAAATGAACATTGGCGGCAGTATGCAGCTGATAGTAGTTTCGATTTTCAGTTGTTCACGCGTAGGCAATACTGTTGGCGAATTTCAGAGACAAGGCACGAGGATATAAAACTGCGACACCACACGGGCATAGGTCATCAAGCGCGTTAGCACTTCCTGAAATCTATTGCTGTGTAAAGCGTTCTATTTCATAATTTTATGGGTTTTTTAAAATGAACTTATTTTTCATATATACATTCTACTTCCATTTCAATCGGAGTTTAGTGGGTTAGCATGTGACACTGGTAAACACGGATTTAAGCTAGCATTAAAATGACAACATGGCTATAGTGTTCAGGACACGATCAAGCTCATAATCTAGTAATCTGTATTCATCATGGCCAATAGCATTAGGTTTGTTGATACCTTTAGGGTCGAATGACTTCAGCCTATGCATCCAGAGTTTTCCCCTTTGCTTTCGTTTGGTATCTGACCAACTTGAGTCATGGTCAATAACCATCGTTGATTTACTACCATTGAAATGTGTAGTTACTGAGAAATCTTTCTTGGTTTTGACAGAGAACCAGTTTGCGAAGGTGTTTTGCTTTTCCTGGCAAACATCGCAACCGATGAGATAAACGCAATCATTACTTTTGCAGGAAGTGTTCCAATATTTTGAAACTATAATCAGTGACAGGACTGCTAAAGCGCTCAGTGTCTGATCTATATTTGCATGATTGACATCTGAGGACTAAACAAGTATTGAACCCTCCATTAGGTATAGGGTTATCCAGTCTAGTCCTTACTACATGTCCAATGTCTTTCGGGTTTCTGGGAGTGTCTGAAGGATGTCATAAGGGGTTCCTTGAATGCCAGTCGTTCGTTTATTGACATATAGAATGGACAGATGTTTTTTGGTTTTTACAGAATACCGTTGAGGTTCCTGAGAGCGGAATGGTAAGCAGTGATTACTGGGACCCTGTCATTTTGAGGGTTTTCTTTGTCCTGGAGGAGGGATTATCGACCTGTCGTGACATCTCATCAATTTCGGAGTGTACGTTGCAAGAATCCTATCTGTTTGTCTGATGAGTTTTGAGTTGTGTCCTTGCTCTTGGAAAGTAGTAGGAATAAAGCAGATGTTGCAGATTCGGGTGGCCAAACCTTTAGGCACATCTTTGAAAGTATCAGGTGGATGGTAATTTGATGATATAAAGAACATATGAGAATTGATTGGCTTATTGTAGAGATTAAAGAAGTTAGCCCCTGAGCCTTTGAGCACAACTGTGCATGATGATACAACTAAGTATTTACTGGTTCAATATTGATCCCATTGGTGCAAGCATATTACACATCTATTACTGAACCCTATCCAGTTGAAAAATTTGTGTCAATTCAAATTTTGAAAGGTTTTGCAGGAACTATATTTTGTGACGGAAGGATTGATTAATCCAAAAAGTTCTAAATCTGCATGATATTACAGTTTCTGTTTCATCCAATATATCTTCTATGTTTATATCCCTATATACGTGTATTTCAGTTTTATAATCTATGATACAAGTAGTTGAGACTTGGAACTAGTTAAAATGTTGTACTTTTTTAATTTGGTTGACATATTTTTCCAAACAGAACACCGATTCTTATAAAAGTTTAGATTAATTTATTCGAAATTTGGTATGAACATTCAGTATTTTCGCTAATAATTTCGAAATTTGATCTCCAACCCCCATATTTTAAAGTTCCATTTTAAATCTTAAGACAAGACCTTGAAAATCATGTAAAATTTTAGAAATTGACATTACTCCAAATATGTCCTTTTGAACTCTCAAATTTGATATCATGATTTTTTTCCGTATATCAAGTGCAAAAAGGTCATTATTTATTTCCATTACCAGTATTTAACTTTTTTTGTCTGCAGTTTTAGAAGACGTGATTATTTATTTTATGTAATGACCGATTTATGGTGCTTATATTGTGTTGACACCAACAGAAAACTCTAGTTTAATCAATTAAATCTTAAGTGCAAAAAAGTCTTGTTTAGAACACTGCAGCTCAATAACAAGCATTGTGACCCCAGTTTTCTTTTCAATTTCCTAATTCTATTTCAATGTAGAAATCAATAATTCAATTTCCCCGTCCCTGATTCAAACAATATTCTTAAAGGTGGAAATTTCCACTGTAAACTAGATGGAATATTAAGAAGATTTTGCAATCTTGATAAAGTCATTGAAGTTTTCTTGACCGCCAAGCCACTTCATCTCAATGTCATCTATGAAACGTAGCCAACTAAGAGGTTTAACTGGTAATGGTGTAGGAGGCTACGTTCCAGTCTGCCCATAAACATTTTGACATAGGATGGTGCCATTCTTCGTTCCTGTGGTTGTGCCACTGATTTGCAGGTAGTGTTCACCGTTGAACATGGAATTATTAAACTTGATGGACATGTTCAAGAAGCTGATATTGAATTACCCTATTGTTCCAAACCTCTCTGCAAGCCTCAATGCCCTCATCACGTGAAATGATATGTTGACGACGTTTTATCTATTAGCAATGATAATTTTCATTCATATGTCTATTCGATATATTCCTGTGAACTCGAAATCAAAAACACCACAGGGTCGTCCACTTCTCCTTCATACTTAGATATTTTATTGAAAGTAGATATTACCGACAAAATAACAACTCAACTTTATGACAAACGGGATGATTTCAGTTTCTTCATCGTCAACGTCCCATATTTATGTAACAATATTTCATCATCACCTGCAAATGGTGTTTATATCACTCAATCGGTAACCCTACACCATTTGTTATTAACTACATATTGATAAATATTGCTGAATAATTATATCTGCATAAAAAGTATCATATTTTACTCAAACGTTCATTTCAATATTTGTAATTTGTTTACAACAGCACACAAAAGCTTAAAAAAAAAAAAAAAAAAAAAAAAAAAAAAAAAAAACAAGATAAGAAATGAAAAACCACCTACATATCCTTAAAATGAAATAAATTGTATATCACATTTACATCGTCAAGTTTCTTTGTACAGGAACAATAGAACAAAACCTTTGACATTGTGAAGATGAAAATATAAGTAAAAAACATATGCGGGACATAAATGAAATAACTGTACATGTATTACCTCAGTATTGTCTACACGTGAAAAGTCTTCGTAAGTGAAAGCTTACCTCAGTATTGTCTCCACACGTGAAAAGTCTTCAGTAAGTGGAAGTTTACCTCAGTATTGTCTACACGTGAAAAGTCTTCACTAAGTGGAAGTTTACCTCAGTATTGTCTACACGTGAGAAGTATTCACTGAGTGGAAGCTTACTTCAGTATTGTCTACACGTGAAAAGTCTTCACTAAGTGGAAGCTTACCTCAGTATTGTCCACACGTGAGAAGTCTTCAGTAAGTAGAAGCTTACCTCAGTATTGTCTACACGTGAGAAGTCTTCGTAAGTGGAAGGTTTTCGGGAGCGTGGTTTATTGCTGGACAATTTCAACCAAACACAAATCAGAAACAAGACAATAAAGAAAACAACAGGGATAATGGTGGCAGGAATCAGAATGGTCACGAACGTTTCTGCTGAATTAGGTGATGAAGTGGAACTGGTACCTGTAAATAGATAGGAATTTATTTTGATTAAAGTTTTCCCCCTTTCAGAAGTCAGTAAATCGGAAGCGACATTCCTAACACGATCTGCACCAATCGCTTCCCTGTATGCTGGGTTGCTTTGAATACAGTTTTTCTTACAAATATTTCCCTGGAAAACCGACTTTTGATTTTTCCACGTATATATCATATCATTAAACTGATCACTACTCTAGATAGTCAGTTTTAGGTGCATTTTAACACAATTGTCATTTGTTTCTCACACAATTTACGTTTTAGATTTCTTTAATTTGCAAGGCTCAGTGTTACCTATACTGTATGAATAAAATGATTCATCATAAATTATATGAATTGAAGAATATGGACGAATGAAATGGGGAATAAACCCACTATTGCATAAAACTAGAAGTTTGTTACAAAAGGATGAACTAGTTCGTACCATGTTTCATGGTATCCAATGACAACCAGACAGAAAAACAGTTGAACAATACTACCCATAACAAATTTGATATATCTGTCGAAATATTAGGCGCATCAAAGTAAGGCCTATGATTTAATAACATGTGCCGTCAATGCTTTCCTCTTTTTCACAAGAGAGCAAGGCATCGCAACTTTTTCAAGTAGTTTTTATGTTCCACTGGAAATATTCATTATGATAATTAGCCATATCTTATTCCCTAGTGTAAAATACGTAAATCAGCTTCAACGGACTTCCTCCAGTTTGCCAGGATCATGAGTCTAACTATTATTCTATCACTTCCGGTCAGCAGAGTAATAGATTCCTTAGGCTATTCTGTGAACTCTAGCGAATTCGCTAATTTTGAAACGTCTATAGACGATGTTTTACCTTGGAGAATATTACCAGTTATGTAAAACAAAGGCAGGTAATATTGGATGGATAAGCAGACACTAGAAAATACGGTTTTTGATATTTGATTTCATTTTTGTATTTGTTTCTTTGGAATGTTTTGGTAAAAATTAACTTTAAATTTTTAATGTATAAATTATTTCTGTTCATCAAAATGATACATGAGAAAGTTGATTAATACAATGTTTTTCTTCTTCAATTTTTTTAGTCCTAGATACTACATGTGGATTTAAGTTTTTGACGCTTACAAATTTATAATACAGGCACAAAATTCCAGGTGCCCAATAATGCTTTTGCTTCTGAAGCAGAGATAAAAGAAAGCTTAAAGTAAGTGTGAGCTTTGTTCCCTCGATAATGTACGATTCTAGGGTAGGATTTCCGAAGGGAAGTTGGCCGTAACGGAAATTTTACTACATTAATAGCAAATATTTATATATGAAAAATGAGCTGTAGTTTGTAATCCGCTTCAGATTTTCTACTGAACTACTAGCAACACAGTTTTCATTATAAACGTCTGAATCGTTTTAAGTTCCATAAAAGAATTAAATATATGAATTTTCAATAACAAATTGTTATATAGATATATTGTCTCCGGACCAAATGATCTCTCAAAATCATTTTGAAACATGCGAGGTGGTATTTTGAAAAACCTTCTCCTCTGATAAAATTTAAGGTCAAAAGAGAAATTATATAAAATCACTAAAATGACACTTACGACCCGAATAATGAAAATAGTCAAATTTTCTGGATAACCTGCCCAATACTCAAGTCAAAGAAATAAAGAGCATATGATGAAGAAGAAGCAAAAAAAAAAAAAAAAAAAAAAAAAAAAAAAAAAACCCCAGTCCGCTATTGCTACTCTAAATAGAGCCGGATCTAATGTCTTTAGTATATTACATAACTAATTTTAAGATTGGAGATCGAACTTCATAAAACACGACCTATAGGGTGTACTACTGGTAAAGTGCTATCTATGTATTATCTAACTTAGTAAACCCCAACATAATCTTACTGAACGTAGGACGGGGTTGACCTACGTAAAGTAAGTCAATCCCTAATTATTCGGTTGGTTTTATTGGGTTAAATAAGAGAGCGAGAAATAGTAGTAACGTTGCTTAATTGAGATATCAGTAATGAACCGAGCTGTAAAGTACATTGCATTCTATGAAATAATGACAGAGATTCGTCTCTGAAAAACAAAAGATTATTATTTATCAGACGAGCTCTAGTATTCAAGCATGCATATATACGATGTAGTGTAATCCGATCAATTTTGGCATAACAGGACAACTGGCTAATGTAGGGCCGAAATAAATGTCCGCTGTTTTCTTGTAGCAGTTTTGACAATCTCTGATACGAAAACATCTTCGTGTTCTCCAAATAAACTTTGCCACATTGTAGGGCTCTGATAAATAAAGATTCTCACAGATCAATAAAATCACGGTCACTAAGGTGAGCGTTGTGGGTCATGGACATCTCTAGAATTTATTTCAGGATTTTTAGGCCGTTCATAGTTTAAATCCTTAGCTTGCAGTAACTTTACAGCCCTAACTTTCACATCTTGTCCACTTTACCCGTGTCCTTCATCGGTTTTGATACTGCACTCACGTATCTTTCTTATTCATGAGATATTAGATTAAAAAACTTACCGTTCATTGTACATGAATACAAGAATTATCTTGAGCAAACTTTCAACGCGCACAAAAAAACCCAACACATCCTTTCCAGTACCGACAAGTTTGTTTCCTGTTTAACGAAAATATAGCGACCCCACTCTCATGTAACGGATGTCAGCTTTCTGTTTCCCCGTGATTCGTTCAAGTATGTAAATACTAGGCAGAGTAAAAGTGAAATATAAGGAGTTGGCATCAATGAAAGATTCAAAGGCAATTAAATGTACAGTTCTCTTCAGATCCTATCACATATCACGGATCTCACTGCGACACAACGATCAATGAGACATGAGGATGATGATTTAGGTAGTAGAAATCAAGGAGAACTGAGGATGATCATTGAGGTAATAGATATCGATGGTTCTCTTACCTTCGTTCCATAATTACAACCATGTTTAACAATCAATCTACACGTTCTACAGAATTCAGCTGTACCCTTTCAATTTGATATGACCTTGAATTTCACAAGTGTCATCGCCAATCACCTCATTAGTTTATTAATGAAGACAAACTAATGACGAATCAGTCGTTCTGGTTTAAACATTCACTTTGTGACCGGGATTTTGTGGGTTCGAGCCCTGTTCCTACCATGGCTGCATCAAGTCTACGGCATGACATAAGTACTAACTACTCCAAACGCTCGGAATTTAGAGATGAGAATCGCGGGTCTTTCATATGAGACCTTTCAAACCGAGGTTGCGGCAGGCGTTGATTCGATAACAAGCCCTTACTGCTACATCCTTCGCCTGAACATCATTCATACGTGAAATGTTGTAGCATTTCACATTTAGCATCTCAAGGTCAGTGGATTGAGTGAAAGAATCTCGAAGAGAAATAAGAGGAATTAAAGACGTCGGGATAGTCTACCAGGAACATCATGAAAGGTGAAAATATAGAACAGTGATCAATCTCATAACTCCTATAAACAATACAAAATTGTATGGACATAAGCCTTATGCAAGGTGAAGATAACGAACAGTGATCAATCTCATAACTCCTATAAGCAATACAGAATAGGTAGTTGGGCAAACACGGACCCCTGGACACACCAGAGGTGGGATCAGGTGCCTAGGATGAGTAAGCATCCCCTTATATATATATATATATATATATATATATGTGTGTGTGTGTGTGTGTGTGTGTGTGTGAAAAGGTGAATATCAATCTCACAACTCCTATAAGCATTACAAAATTAAGAGTTGGGAAAACACGGACCACTGGACATTCAGAGGTGGGATCAGGAGCCTAGGAGAAGTAAGCATCCCCTATCGACCGGTCACACCCGGTTACACTCGCTCTGATCCCTACGTCTATATCTTAATCAGGCAAGTGGAGTTATCCGTAGTCTAAAGCAGTGTTTAAAGAATGGGCTAACAATCGGTGTGAAACACGTCAGACCGCATTTGATCCAATGTCAAGTTGTATTAGCAAACTAGATGCTGACTTTGATCGAGATTGTTGAAACCCCTATAACATCAACTTGTTTGTCAGTAGCCTGCCTCGATTTTTAAACTGTCCATGCGCACAACAAGGTATTTTGTTTCGAATCAATTCAGACATGAACAGGGGATAATGGAATATTGCATCATAACCAAATAGATTTAATACTGCAGAGATACCTTTGCTTTTTTCTTTGAGATAAAAAAAATTCTGGCAGTTGTGATCTAAGGCCTCTGATCGATGTCCTGACATGAACATAAATGGGCCTAGTCTCGAACCCGCGACTGTCGTTATACTAAAGCAAAGAGATAAAAGGTAGCATTTTGCAATATGACAGATTTGTAAGAACGCCTCGCTTGAATACTCCGAGAGATTTGTGTTTGGAAATTGCTTGGGTGGAACTATCTGCAGAACTGTAGCTCTCTGAAAAAATATTTTGACATAACAGAGAGCTACAGAGCCACCACTTAAAACACCTCCGATTTACGGGGCACAAAAAGCTGCGCACGGTTGAGGCCTTCTATCGTTGTATTCTTGAGTTGCTGTCTCATAAATTTAATATCAAAAAATTCTTAACATATTTTCCTACTATACTTGTGTCTAAACATACCTTCAAATATTCATTAAAGCCCCATACGACCTGAAAACTCCCAGCTTCAAATGATTTCGTTTGTTGAACTTCCAATATACATGAGAGAAAATGTATGGACAATCTGACCGAACATCCTGACAGAGGACAATGGCTGGAAAAGGTGCAACTTTGGTGCTGGAAGAAATTTTAATTGATGATCAATATGGATAGCCTTCTTGTGGTTAGTTGTCCTAGATTCTCCACATTTTATCGTAGATTCCTTTGTTCTTGCCTTTCTGTAGAATCTAATTTTTTTGGTTTGTTTTTATCTTTTAATTCTTTTTCTTATCACAAGACACTCAACTTGAAAAAAAAAATCATTTTATGGTATGTTTGATGTATGCTGTACATATACATTATTTACATAGAAGATTGTTGCCGAATGCAGTCCTTTCTTTCACTGCATTTGTTTTTAGTTCACCTGAGCTGAAAGCTCAAGTGAGCTATTCTGATCGCCTGTTGTCCGTCTGTCTGTCTGTCTGTAAACGTTTTACATTTTCGACTTCTTATCCAGAACCACTGGGTCAATTTCAACCAAACTTGGCCAATAGCATTCTTATGTGAAGGGCTTTCACGTTTGTTCAAATGAAGGACCATGTCCCTTTCAAAAGGGAAATAATCAGAAAAATGCACACACAAAAAACAAAAGTGGGGTCATTTAAAAAGCTTCTTTTCAAGAACCACTGAGCCAGAAAAGCTGATATTTACATGAAAGCTTTCTGACATAGTGCAGATTTACGTTTATTCAAATCATGGCCCCGGGGGTAGGATGGGGCCACAAGGGGGATCAAAGTTTTAAATACAAATATATACGGAAAATCTTTTAAAAATCTTCTTCTCAAGAACCACTGAGCCAGAAAAGTTGATATTTACATGAAAGCTTTCTGACATAGTGCAGATTCATGTTTGTTCAAATCATGGTTCCCGGGGGTAGGATGGGGCCACAATAGGGGATCAAAGTTTTAGATACAAATGTATAGGGAAAATCTTCTTCTCAAGAACCATTGGGCCAAAGAAATTGACATTTACATGAAAGCTTTCTGACATTGTGTAGATTCAAGTTTACAACAATCATGGCCTCCAGGGGTAGGTTGGGGCCATAATAGGGACTAAGATTTTTACATGCAAATATAAATGGAAAGTCTTCATATATGGGCCAAGGTGACTCAGGTGAGCGATGTGGCCCATGGGCCTCTTCTTTCTTCCTCTTGTATCATTATAACAATCGCGTCGCAGAGAATTTTTTGTTGTTGCTACATTCCGAGTAACCACTGTTATATGTACATTCATTTCTTTCCGATAGATCTCTTCTACTGTTTTTTTTTTTTAATAAGATAGACAGGCAAAGGCCCTTTTCATGTTATATTTACGCGGAATGAATGAAATTGCTCTCATGCGGGGAATTGCACGTGAACATGAAGTGCATATCTTTCCTCCCTACTTACATTGTAGTACTTTTAATGTCTCTGATGTAACACTAGCTCTCATCAAAAATTTCCATATCTGAATAAGTGTTTTATGCTTATTTATGACACTGTTGGAGTTTTCCCTCACGAGCAAACGACAGATCGACGTCACTGGATCACTTTGTGTATTAAACTGTTTAGCTCGCTAATAAACATTATGTAGATTGTTGATTTTTATGCGAGATTTATTTGTTTATTAATTGGCTTTGTTGATTCTGTAGTTTAATCGTGTTCTTGTAGCAATCATATTATTTTTCGTTGCCGCACTGTTTACCATATCCGAATCCACAATGGTACGGACTACCACATATTGTTTTTTTAAACTTAATCACTATGAATCATGATCTTCCCACCATTAAATTTCACAGTCACATTGTTCTGGAAGTTTTCTCTCTAAATTTGTCTGATTTCTATAAATTTGAATAATAATTATATTTTCATCCCTACCCTACCATGGTACAAACTCTCTACACCATTATCTGTAAACACGCTTCAACGTAACCATTTTTCTCCATATTCAGTACAACAGTGTATCATTCTAGTTAACAATGTAGATTATTAATATTTGTCGGTTTTTTATTTTTGTGGTGTGTTATATTGTTTATCTAATATATTTCTCTTGATAAAGACACCGTTTGCGTCGAAAATTTGAGTTTGAATTTTAAATAATGAACAGTGTCGTGGACACTCGTGGCCTTTTCAGTAGTGCTTATATATATATATATATATATATATATATATATATATATATATAAAGCACTGAAAAGGTCACGACACTGTTGGTTATTTAAAACTCAAGTTTTTGACGCAACCCGCGTCTTTATCAAGAGACATATATTACATTAATTAAACAAATAATGCGCATAAACGACAAGCATCGATAAACTACATTGGTAGCAAGTGGAGTCAGTGCATATTATGTCATAGGTATACAAAAACAAATCAATTCATTTTTGAATTTGCAGTCTGTTGAAAAACTTGTTTTTATCCTGTTGTTGATGTTTTAAATGTTGCAGCAATTTTTCATTGTTTTACGTTTGATAAAGTATCTCAAGAATACATACATTGCAGTCATTTATATGATGAGAGTTGTACATGTATACGTAAAATCATTGACAGGATAAATCTGTTATGTAGACACTTAGAGGAGTATTACGGAAATAAGATTATATGGGGTCCTTGAAAAAAAACATTGGGTTCGGCTTACACCTTGCCCAATATGATGATTTCAAGGACCCAATTTATATCCGTATTACCCCTCAAAGTGTTTACATAACTAATATTATCGAACCAGGATCAGAACCGGAAAATTTAGATGTAGTTACTACAAAATATTGTACATGTATTAAGCTTAAGAAGGAATGTCTAACAATTGCTTAATGATAAAAAGGGAGGTTAGAAATATTGGTGGAAAAACTTCCGAAATCACCTAATATTCATTTCTTATTACAGGGTTTCTCAAAAGCTCAAAAACAATATTGATTCAAATAAATGTGTAAACAATTAAATTCGCATTGCCATAAATCCATAGCAGACACTATTAATGATCTCAATCCCAACTCTACAAAAAAAAAAAAGGTTTGGAACTCTTTGTAGTCTAACATCCAAAAGCAGTCAAACTGGGTTAAACACTTTCATACTCTCTTTCACTCTGGGGAACAAAACACAAGGATAAACATTTTAAGGATTTAAAAGTTATGGAAAATAATCCCCTTGATTTTCCATTTACTTCTAAAGAAAACTAGGTATTTCTAGTATGAAATCAGGAATATGTTCTGGTGTAGAGCTTGTTCTTAATTAATTCATTTAGGAGCGGAAACCGTACATCAGGTAACATTTTCATCTTAGAAACCTTAATGAACAAAAAGGAGGAATTTTTGTATGCTTTGTTATTTTTTCAAAAGCTTTTGATACTGTGTGGAGACCGGTACTTTTATTTAAGATTTTAAAAAAGGAATTGGTGGCAATATCTTAATATGATAAAACATGCTTTCTACAACAATATGTGTTGTAAGATAAGGAAATGTATGTAGTGACGTTTTGATACATATGTGGAAGTTAAACAAGGAGACATTTAAGTCCCATTTTATTCAACATTTTTTCTGATGACTTTGAAACTTATTTTGACAAGATAATTCAAATCAGGTATCTTTAGATGATAAAAAATTTTTGCTGATAATCTTGTTTTCATATCAGAATCGACCGAAGGTCTCAAATAATATGTTGCTTACTATGTCCTGAAATATAAACTTCCGTTTGACTCAGATCTTTCACCTAAATTGTGGTTAAAACTATATCGATCGATTATTGTTCCAATTTCAACATATTTGTTTACCTGATCAGGATTATATGACTCACGACGGGTGTGACCGGTCGACAGGGGATCTTTACTCCTCCAAGGCACCTGATCCCACCTCTGGTGTGTCCAGGGGTCCGTGTTTGCACAACTATCTATTGTTTATAGGAGTTATGAGATTGATCATTAGAAATATGAATCTCCGAATTTAAGACAAATTTCAACAATTTTGATAAACCACCATTATAAGTGTACACAATAAACTTCAATTCAGACATGAAACTTATAATTCTTTATTTGATGCATGTATCAAACGAAAAATTGAACGAAAAAGTCCATCAATGTGCGTATTGATGAAAAAGTTTTCCGTCCAATTTTTCGTTTGATACATGCATCAAATAAATAATTATAAATTTCATTTCTTATCACTTAATTATGTTTTCAAAGTAGAAAAATAGATAGATTCTCTCATCAAAAAAACTTGAATTAACGGTTTTGAAATGGTGCGTAGGAATACCCATACGTAACAATGATGAAAACAACAACAAAACTGACTGTGCGTTCAGGTTAGGTAGAGTTACGGTGCAGAATTAAATAAATTATATACCTAATTAAAGGTGCAATGGTTAAAAGCTCAATTAGATATAAAGGAAGAGAACAAGTGGTGACTGAATGTATGCTGCATTGCGTTCAAGGAGACGTTGAACACTGATTGTGTCGTAGATCTAGGAACGGCGCGGCGGAATGCGACTCGGTTCCATTTCAATATCAAGTTAAAAGTTCAACAACTCTTCATCTGAATTGTCCTCGTTGACTGAGCCCCATATAATTCAGTTCAATTTCATTAATATCTCCTAGATCAAAAGTCGCTGCTCGTTCCGTTATGTTATCGAAATCGTAAAGCAGACGATAGGCCTACATACCGGGAACTCGTGTTTACAATCTGTCTACTTCTACCAGTCAGTGTCCTACGTCATCAGGTTGACTATTCTGCCACGTCATCACTAGGCCTATGTGTGTTGTTTCTTTAATTAATTTGTATTTTATTCATATCTTTGGTTGTGTTTATTTTTGGTAGCATGAAACGAATACGTTTCGTTTACAATGCCTGTGTGGAAATTCCCGTTCTATAAATAGCCCTAAAAATAGAATGGGGAAGACGCATTCCAGAGGAAAGTCGTCCCTCGTGCTTAGTGCAGATGAACTCCTGATGAAATCTTTTTTGACTAAGAAATCAAACAAATTTTTCATTCATCGTTGTTATGTCATCACTTTAAAAGTTATTAAATAATTAAAGCATCCAAACAATTGAACTAGGCAAATCACCTATACATGTCAACATAGGCTATATCAGGTCGCATCTTACAAAGCTAAGAATAAGAGCACATGATCTGTTATATGTATAGAAACAGGTAGATTTTGCAATCCTGTCATTTCTGGAGAAAACACATTTTGCTACCATTGTAAGACCAGTGTTGAAGATGAAAAACATTTTACCTGATTGTCTTTATACAAACATACAAGAAAAAAGTATTCAAAATATTTCATATCTTGTTTCTAAATCATTCCAATGAAAGGTGAAGATAACGAACAGTGATCAATCTCAAAACTCCTATAAGCAATACAAAATAGAGAGGTGGGTAAACATGGACTCCTGGACATACCAGAGGTGAGATCAGGTGCCTAGGAGGAGTAAGCATCCCCTGTCGACCAGTCACACCCGCCGTGAGCCCCATATCCTGATCAGGTAAACGGAGTTATCCATAGCTAAAATCAGTGTGCCAAGAACGGCCTAACAATCCTGTGTCAGAGACATGGATTGTTACAATTATGATACCATGTTTTATATAAAACATTTTCATGTGCTTGAGTGCCAATAAAGAATACAGAAGCTTAGCACACTGATTTTGACTACGGAATAACTCCGTTTACCCAGTTATCTATTTTGTATTGCTTATGGGAGTTATGAGATTGATCACTGTTCGCTATCTTCACCTTCGTAAGTTGTGGTGAGGTATATAAGGTATAATTGGCTTTATGGAAAATTTAGATATGCATATTCAGAATAACTTCTAAAGAGAACGTGAATGTTAACTTCATTATTTTATATACTAAACAATCTATTTTTTCTTGCTCGTCACAATGAAAGGTGAAGATAACGAACAGTGGTAAATATCATAACTCCTATACAAAATAAAGTTGGGCAAACACGGACCCCTGGATGTACCAGAGGTGGGATCATGTGCCCAGGAGACGTAAGCATCCCCTGTCAGCCGGCCACACCTGCCGTGTGTAAATGTAAAAGACCAAATATATTAGGTCTGCTAAACATTTTGAAAGCAAAATACAATGTTGAAAATTATACAACTCCAGTCTTTTATTTTACAGAAGCAATCGAATATATGGAACAATATGTTTAAACCCATTTCAATAATGTCAATTTTTACAGCTTGTTTTGATATTGTATTTCAATCGTGAGATATTAATCCATTGTAAATAACTTTTGACATCACAAAAGCTCTGACCTCCAACTAACTAGATTACAGGAGCACGACACCACTCCCAGTCAATTTTGAAATCACATATACTTTTGATTTGAACAATGGACAATGCAAATCAATAAAAAAATAAGTTTAATTATATGAAGACAAACACATCATAATATATATCTCAGAAATATGAAAGGTACACGTATAAAGAGAAACATAGATGAAAGGTGAAAATAACGAACAGTGATCAATCTCATTTATTTCTACATCACGACAACCATATAATGATACGTGCATCTTCTACATCATAGAATCTGTGTCTCGGTGTGGTACTACAAACATTGGAAATGTGTTTATATCTATTTTTCTGTCTGTGTAGTGATCGTAATGTTTATTGTCTGGAGTTCTTTTGTGTATGTTAATTTCATTGGTAAACATGGTATTGTCCAATAGTTCCAATTCAAACAGATACAACTTTCAGCATATCTTCGCATTTTATATTTTCCAAACCATCAATTTTTCAAACATCCGTACTAGCATCTACATAAAGCCCAACACATCATGGTAGAGGAATGTGTAAGGTTGTATAATGTGTAAGAGTAAGGTATTTTCGAGGTATGAGCGACATTAGAGTGTTTGGATGACTGTTGTTGCTGCGTATTCGATTGGACATAGATCCGCTCCTTCGAGGTGTTGGTCATTTGAGACGTTTCGAAAACGCTTGGTGTGTTCATGGAGGACACTGCATCCGCATATGCATATGCAGTTGAAGCTTTGGAGTGGTGATTATTATGGAATACTTCCACTGACGGATTTGGTACTACTACTGGTGCACAAATACTCGCTTCGGTTGTTTTCTGGGCTTCACATTCAGACAGGTGCAATAGTTCCAATAGTTCCAATTCAAACAGATACAACTTTCAGCATATCTTCGCATTTTATATTTTCCAAACCATCAATTTTTCAAACATCCGTACTAGCATCTACATAAAGCCCAACACATCATGGTAGAGGAATCTATTTTCATATTTATAACATTTCGTCAAGTCGCAGAACGTTCGCACATTTCCTTACAACGAGTTTTTTTTTTTTTTTTTTTTTTTTTTTTTTTTTTTTTTTTTATCATATGTTCATCCTCTTCGGCAGTTTATTCCAAAGCATCGGTTCCGTGGTCCACTATTTATAATACCGCCCGACCTCTGGGGGTAATCTGGTATAAAGAAAAAAAAATGAAGTAAAAAATGCATCTAGAATCGTGGCAAAAATAATATAGAATTAATAATAATACACAAACGGATTATGTAACAAAAAACACTATGTGTAATCAACTTTAATTTTCTGATGATAGATCGCTGGCGGATGCCATGGGATTTGGATGCTTTCACACACATCCTCCTCTTGAATTTCGGAAATATGAAACTTTGAATACATTTAGTGAGGCTGCGTCATTTCATGTTGTTTCATACATTGATGATCACAACCAATGTGCCTCTTTAACCTTAAGTGTTTTACAACGATCGACTCGTATGATATTTAAATCGACTTTGTGGGTTTGAGAGACTCATCATTCATCAGTAGTAATAAAATACACAGAAATAGACAAATAGATCTTGTGCAATAATTAAGACTAAAAGGATACAGAGTATACTAAATATTTCGTTGTTGGATATGGAAATTATTTCACAAGTGAGACAGGATTTGTTTATATATATTTTTATGAGTGCGAAGCACGAGTGAAAATATTAAAAATAAACCTCTATCACACACACACCCATCCACCCCCCATCCCCCCTATATATATATATATATATATATATATATATATATATATATATATACAAACCATGGAATTTTCTGTTTATTACATTTTCTTCGGGTTGTTTTTTGTTTGTTTGTTTTTTTACATATAACTCTCCTTTTATTGACGTTCAAAACAATCTTGTGCAGAAAATATAATGCAAACTAAATATAACTCAATACATTTAAACAATAGGAAACTTTAATTCTATTCTATTTGGGGTATTCAAATAAAAAAAAATACAAAATGAATTATATTTAACGTAAATGAAGGTGATCTTATTCTCATGTATCACGTGTGAATATTGTGGCAAGTAGTCCCGGTGTTGTACCATAGACTTTCCCCCCGGAAAAAAAGGGCCCGGGATAGATCTTCCCCCATAGGGGGAAAAAGCGCCCCAGCATATAATTTCTCCCTATGTACAAAGTCAGTATAGAATTTACCCCTGGGCGGAAAAACTGTTTTCCGGATTTCATCGACCGGAATCTTTTTCTTCTCATGTAGAAGATTTTGAATAAATATAGAATGAAGCAAACCCATGCAATTGAAGATAATAATTAAAGAAATTTGTTATAATTGCTGTAAAGAGGTACATGTTATAAAAAAAAGTTATAAAAAGAAACAAATAAGTGCTGATGAATTGTTATAGTTTAATGAAATAGATATGAGCTCATTAATATTACGATATTCATAAAATAAAGGAATTTGTTTTTAGATTTACACACTGAAAACTTTGAATTGCGTATAGTAAATACAATATGCTTCCCAAGAGACTTTAACGATGGTGAATATCATTAGGGTTTTACGTAAAAAATCGACTAAAAGATATACAATTAAAATATCTAAAAAGTAAATTAGATGCACTGTATAAATAAAAGTAACCGTTTAATTAGATTCGAAATTTTCAATTAAAAAGACATTAACTTCTTCCCAACTTCACTATTTCAGATGTTAGATACTGGTAAATAACAGGAAAGACTTTCAGAGATGTATGAATGAATTTTGATATACCATTACACGATTTGAATAATTTCCTTTTTAAAACAACAAACAAACATAAGATGATGATTGTGATACACACGACCCTGCTCAAAATTAAAAAAACCCAACAGATCTAATAAGAATTCCTGGGTCTAGGTAAGCAAGAAAATTCTAGTAATAGAACTGGAAACGGATAGATAACTAAAATGTAAGAAGGGGGGGGGGGGGCGGGAAGCGTACTGTCATTTACGGGGAAATTCTATACTGGGGCGGTTTTTCCTAGGGGGAAAATTGGGCCCGGGTTAATTCTTTCTAGGTGGAAATTCTATGCCAGGCCCATCTTTCCGGGAGGATGTCTATCCCGGGCCTGTTTTTTTAAGGGAAAGTCTATGCGGGGGGAAAATCTTGATTGTGACCTTGAGTACATGGCATGAATACTTGTATGCCATTCTGAAGAATTTTTTAAAACTATGTTATTATATGGTGTCCTATCTTCACAGAGGTACTACATGGACTGTATGTGAAATTCGATTTCATTTTATTTATTTCTTCACCAGGTACCTTATACCCAAGGGATGCTGTAATAACAATTGCAGTTGCTCTCAAACGATGCAAATATAAGTACGTGTTTTTCATAATTTAGTTCTTATTCTATTTAATGGTGACCATGCATCGAAACATCTTGATTTAGTAAACGGTAAAACTACATAATGACAATTGCCTAAGCTCACTAATCCTCGAGTCGTGGGCTATTGTTACCCAATAATGTGAAATAAAACATATCTAAGCAGTACTATAAATACAATACACTGTGTTATATTTACGTCAGGCACGTGGTATCGTTTTAGGGGTTGCTATCATGTGATTTAATTTGGACATATTTTATTGTATATAGAGACAATGTACAAAAGGATTGGAAACAAGTTCTGATAACTTACAAGTTCTGACGTTAGTATGTACATGATTCGATACAATTGTCACATGGTTATAATTACACGTACATTGAAATAAACAAGTAATATAAGTACATGCAAGTATTAATCAAAACTACCACATTCACTCGTAACGACTGAGAAAATTAAGCAGTTCATATATAAGTCATTGTCCCGTAATAAAAGATGTGTGGCAATTATAATTTCTTCTTCAAGGCTAAACACTCTATTAGAATTGTTTCTTGCATTTATGAATTACCTTTTGTTCCTTAAGAAAACAATATATACATGTATACCCTCTTTCATGCTGCATGTACAGTTCGGTGAAGCTATAAAATTTCTCTGAACAGATCGAAGTTCAAGCTTAGTGTGAATATTCGTAACTCATTAGCAGAATAAAAAGTATTTTGATCATTTATAGATAATTTTAGTAATGTCTTTCTTAATGTATCATTTTGCCCAAACTTTTAAATCCTAAAGGAGAGATATCCTTCACTACATGCGTTCGAGTCACTATACATTCTTATTTTCACAACATCGGGCGGAGGCAGTCAACCATTATTTCTTACTTTGCATGAATATAACTAATGTTGCATGGAAAAATAACGCAAAAATAAACGTTGTCAAGAAAGGAGCAGGCCTCTCCACCCCCTCCGATTCTACGTGCCTGTACGCGCTCTAGTGGGAAAAATTGTCTTACCATGTCGTACTTGTAGAAAATTTCCAACACTTCTTTTAAGATTACCGTGAACCGCTTTGGCGTCTGTTTCTCCATTTTGACAAACAAAGATTGTTCCGATTAGTAACAGACTCAAGAACAATTGACACGTGTTCATTTTCAAAAGAAGTCCTCCAGATAAGACATAGAATGTTTCGCTGGGTGTTGTTTATATACTACCGAATACTGGAAAATCTAGGCTACGTAAGGAGAATATATATTCGTCGTTCTTTATTCTCACAACAGGAAACCATCATGACGTGATTCCGATAGATTTCAAAAGGCCTGACGCTACCGAAGAGACGGATTTCCCCATTTCTAAATAAATTACATGTACCTTTTCTCGGTAAGTCACATAACATAAAAAAAAAAACGACCAGACTATGTTGATAAATTAACAAATAGCTTTAATGGGTCAATGATTTGTAACATTAAAATAATTAAAATAAGCGCTCATGTACTTGCTATTGAAAAAGGAAGATATTCAAATATTCCAAGATGGGGTCATTTTTGTATATGTCTGCAAACCCAAATTCATGGAAGATTAAGATCGCTTTTTGTTACATCATACTGCTTTTAAGGAAATACGAAATAATTTCCCGAAAGATCCAAAATATGAATTTAATGGATATAAATGAGAAAACTCAAATATTCCTTTATGCAAACTCATTGAAAATCCTGAAATCTTTAATTCTCTTAACCTTAGAAAAACCCTTATACTAACTGTCAAATTCAAAGCCTACGAATATAAGTAGCCCTATCATAAACTTGTGTTTACCATTGATGATGTGTACGCATGTATATGTATGAATATGTTCGTATAAGTATAAATGTGCATTCTAATACTGACATGGATAACAACTGTAAATTGGAGATATATATATATATATATATATATATATATATATATATGAACACCATATTTATCTCGATGCCCTCGGGGGAAATGATTCTTCTTGGGTGAATAGAATATATCTCCCTCACTATCATGCAATAAGTATATATTGTCTGAAGATCTCTTGTGCATATTAATCTGTTATTGTCCAATAGTTTCAGTTGACTTTGAGTATTACCCTCTAATCTATACGTAACTTCAGTATGAGACTGCATCTTCATTGTAAACTGTATATATACACATTTACTTTACTGTGTTTTTACAGTTGAAGATGTCTGCAGTGTATTTCCTAAATCTGTAAGTTCAGAGGGCATTTTATTACTGAACATGTTCTTAATTTTCTAAATGTATGGTGTATCAATGACAATCTGATTTTAGACTGGCCTCGCAACCATAAACGGAGATTAAAACCTTTTTTGTTACGCAATCCTTTGTCTTTTTAAGCTTTTATATATAGAAGAAAGTCCAATTGTAATTAAAAGGTTATCTGTAGGTGTCCAATAAGTTGACAATTGCGGTCCATTATTTTTAAAGCTGTATGACCTGATGTTCATGTATTATTTTTGTACATAATTATCTTAAAGCAGATTAATTGCTTTATAAAGTTATCAACTTTCCCTTAATTACATGCTTGAAAACATCTGCATTGAAAAGAAAACAGTGAGATTATTATTTAGAAAGTAAATATAGTGTGGTACATATAAAAATCATCCCATAAATTATGTAAAGGATATAAACCAAAACCTGTCCATTCTGTGAGAGAAAGAACTGACCGAGGCCCGTAGGCCTGTAAATTCTTTCTCTCACAGAATGGACACTTTGAGGCTTATATCCTACTTAAAACATTACATCTTTTGTTCTAAGAATGGACAGTCTCAGGTAAACCCATTGACAATGATAATTATGAATAAAGCTATTTTTGAATAGTATGACAATATATCCAGTGTTGCATAGAAGTCTGTTTCTTTTGTTCACTTATTGGACAGTGTCAGGTAAGTAGTCTCGTACTGCAGGTTTTATATTCACTCACTCTATAGTATTGAGCCATATCAACATGTCTTCCTCTGACGAGGAGCGCATTTTCATTGCACAATCAAAATTTAAGGATTTTAATGAAAGTACTGTAAATATTATCTTAATGAGTGTTATATTCTGGATATGGATGGTGAGAAAGTTATGGAGCCAAATTTCGATCTGAATAGCATTGTGTTTTCGAATATTTGGATGAGGAAATAATTAACGCCAACCAAAAGAACCTAATACGCCCATCTCGCGAAATGAAATGAAATTATTCATAAAAGTGAAAATAATAAATCAGAATTGGGTTATGTTAATAAAGAAGACATTAAAAAAAAGCTTTGTGAAGAAGTTTTGGAATGTACCGTACCTCTGGATCAAGCGAAGTTCAAATACAGCATGGAAATATATCTTTCAAATTTAAGTTTTGATGCGATATGATAATGGCCAATGGATTTTTAAAAATTGTGAAATATGTAACAAGTCGGTCATCTTCTAGCATCTTCGTAAAATTCCCACTATCAAAGAAATGGGCGGTCCTTCTCTCACTCGTGCGCTCAGCGCACTCGTGAAAGAAGGACCGTCCATCTATTTGATAATGTGAATATTACTCGGATGCTAGAAGATAACCAGTACCTATTCCTGAACAACAAAAGAAGATCACCGTAAATATGTGACAAAACACAGGATTGCATGCTGTATCCGGCGTGTTTACAGCGGATACCATTCACAAACTAAACAGCGTCCATCCAGGTTGGAAGCTTATTTCAAACTCGGCACTAATAAACAGAGTTTTGACCTGAAACATGTATAAAATCTAAAGTGTGTTTCAATTAAAAAAAATCTAGATGGAAAACGTATTATGAAAAAAAAATTTGTGTTTTTGAGGAATTGAACCCGGTCGTTTTAAAAAAGAACACATCTTTATAATATTAAATTCGACTCACGCAGTAGACCTTACATTTCTAAGGAGAATTATCGTACTGGTGAAGTTGAAAATAATATCAATGAAGTCGTTTCGACCCTCTGAATTTTACAACAACAAAAATGCCCCGTGAAACAAAATTTCAAAGCGACAGTTTTTTTTAGTGGAAAACACATTCATGATCAATTCATTTTGTTTCACGGTGGCAGTTTTGTTTATGCCCCTGAAATCGAAGATCGGGGGCATATTGTTTTTTGTCCTGTCTGTCATTGTGTAATTCTGTTTGAAACTTTAACCTTGCTAATAACTTTTGAACAGTAAGTGATAGAGCTTTGATATTTTACATGAGTATTCCTTGTGACAAGATCTTTCCGTTGGTACTAAATCTTTTGACCTTGGCATTTGTCCTACTTTTAAAAAAATGACATTGGTCATAACTTTTAAATGGTAAATATTAGAGCTTTCATATTGCACCTGAACATTTCTTGTGACAAGATCTTTCTACTGATACCAAGATATTTTTCCTTGTGATCTTGGCCATCTTCGGAATTGGCCATTATTGGGGGCATTTGTGTTTCAGAAATACATCTTGTTTTCTCCTGAAATTGGGTAATATCCCTCCATTTTAACGCTCAAAATCATATAAATCGCTTTTTCCTTCATTTAAACTCGAATTATTTTGGCCAATTTTGTCAATACATGTCTTTTAAACTTATTTTCAAAAAAATGTTTGAACCATTATACAAGTTCCAATTGGTTTGATCATATATTTGAATATTAACTTAATTTTATCGATCCTTCATGCAACACCTTTAGGGAAATTAACATGAGACGTGCAACATTTATAAGCTGTCTTGCTGTTATGCCCTCTGGGCCCAAACTTGGAATAAACTTATCTTATCTTTTAACTATGCAAATATAACTAACGTAAAAAGGTCAAATGATGGAGCAGCCCCCTACCCTCACCTCCACCCACCCCCTTTGATAATTCATGCCTGTACCCTCTAGAGTAAAAAAAATGATCTTACCCCGCGGATCACCAACTGTCTTTGTGCCAAATATCTTATACGAGTAGGGCCGATAATACATCCTATGATTTTGGCGTCTGTTTCTCCATTTTGACAAACAAATAGTGTTCCGATTAGAAACAAAATCAGGAACAATTGACACGTGTTCATTTTGAAAAGAAATTCTTCTGATCAGACGAAGAATGGCTCGCTGGGTATTGTTTATATACTAGTGAATACGGCATGGCACGCAGGGGTACCTGTATAGTGCGAAACGAAATCGAAACGAAACGAAACGAAATCTACCGAAACGAAACGAAATCTGCCGAAACGAAACCCACCGAAACGAAACGAAACCCACCGAAACGAAACGAAACCCACCGAAACGAAACGAAACCCACCGAAACGAAACGAAACCTATCGAAACGAAACGAAACAGATTGTATAATCGAACTCTTTTAATTATAATAATTAAAAATGGTATCTTAGGCCCCTGTTAAAGTTTACACATATAAATAAAATTCGCCTCCCCTTTGATGTAGGCTTTCGACTTGACCGATACAAAGTTTTAAAAGTTGGAAGGGGGGGGGGGTAAGCACAAAGTACATAGATACCATGTGCAATTAGCTTCGGATCCATAAATTTCAGAACGGAAGGTCACAGTCTCACAAAAACACATGTTTCAGTATTTTTTGCTCTAAAGACAAATATATGTATACATGTGGATATTGTGTATTTGTATGTAGTATATCAAACGATGGATTCTGAATATGTCCTCCCGTTCTCTTTGTGATTTCTGCTTAAAATTCCCTTGTTCATAAGCCTTTTCAGTTTACAAAATGCCGACCTCCTCCTAATATTATTGCATTAAAAAAATTCCGTTTTCCGTCCCGTTTTCAATTCCCCGTCTTAGCAACACCCAAAATGTATAGAGTTTTTCCATTATTGAAAGTACTCGCACCTCAGCAGTTAGAGATAAAATAAGAGGTTAAAAGCTCTTCCTGCTTTCAATTTTCTCAGACACCAGCTTCTTCAAACAATGTATCTATGCCCAAAGGCGGATCCAACGTCGGCGACCCCACCCCTCGTATACAATGTAGTGTGTTTCCCCAGATCTCTGAGACTGTAACCCTCGGTTCTGAAATTTTTGGATACGAAACTAATTGTACATGGCATTTAATCAACTACGGATATGTACTTTGTGCTTACTCCCCCCCCCCTTTCCAGCTTTTAAAACTTTGTAACAGTCAAGCCGAAAGCCTACATCAAAGGGGAGGCGAATTTTATTTATATGTGGTAACTTTCACAGGGGCCTAAGGTACCATTTTTAATTATTATAATTAAAAGAGTTCGGTTATACAATCTGTTTCGTTTCGGTAGGTTTCGTTTCGTTGGGTTTCGTTTCGTTTCGGTAGATTTCGTTTCGTTTCGGTAGATTTCGTTTCGTTTCGTTTCGATTTCGTTTCGCACTTTACAGGTACCCAAGCACGCAGTAGTGGAAGTAGATCTCTAAATGCACTCTACGACTGGAAATCATAATGACATGGTTCCAGATACTAGATTTCCAAGAAGCTGCCGAAGAGAGGGAATTCCCCATTCCTTTTACAAGTAATCATGTAATCTTTTGATCACCAGTGGCAGATCCAAAGTTGCAGCCACTGTTGGTTAAAAATTGTAGTATATATTAATTTTCTGTCATGCTCTGTGGTCTTCAACACGTCCCCTTGGACGGAAGAGGTACTATTTTGGGTCGGACCCCCTCCCCCTCTCCGACAATTTTGGATACCTCACCTCACCAAATTGATCACTACTATATTCATGAATAATTTGACATTTTTTTTTTCTTTGTCAAAAACAAATTGCTGTTGGTGTTGATAAATTGAATTAAAGTTGTTATTTCATTTTTTAAAAATAACTATCCCCTCATAATTCATTGTGAGAGGGGACCGTTATCGTTGGTAACCTAGGATCGATTTTGCTATACGTACGGCTGTGTGTACATATGTAACACTTAATTAAGGGTGTAGTCTAGAGGGGCATACTAAAAAACCTGGCCTGGCCCCAATTTTGGCCTCTAATTATACTCCATCCCAAATTTTGGCCTGGCCTCAAATTTGGCCTCTAAACAATTTTTTGGCCTCAACCAAATTTTTTTCCATTGAATTCATTGATTTATCATTGGTTCTAGTTTTTCAAAGTCATAACAGATAAATGATATGTTTCTGTTGTGTCGCAGCAGCCCCCCCCCCCCCCCCCTCCCTAGAATAGGTCCTCAGTACCCCTTGCTTGTCGTGAGAGGCGATTAAATGGGGCGGTTCTTCGGGTGAGACCGCGAAAACCGAGGTCCCGTGTTAAAGCAGGTGTGGCACGATAAAGATCCTTCCCCCTTAAAGGCCGTAAGGGCCTAGCAACGGTGTAAATTTGCACCCCTTCACCAGCATTGGTTACGTCTCCATATGCAGTGGCGGATTTAAGAGCCCCCCCCCCCCCCTTCCCCTTAAATTTTCAAATTTAAGGTAAATCGTGGTATCTTGTTTAGAAAAATGTACTAAATGATAAAAGAAGCAATAATTTCTTCCACTCCCGGAGAATAAATGACAAAATCTTTTGATTTCTTGAATTTCTTTATTGGGAGAACTTAATCTTTACTAAAAACCCTTAAAATTTGCGTGATTTTACTAATTTCACCTGATTAAAAATGATAGAAAATAGTACAAATCACTTAAATAAGAAATATATTTCAAGCCCTATAAAATCTGTAAAATCCAGGGTTTGCCCTGGAACCACTGGGGGTCTCAAGGCGGTCCCCAGACCCCCTGCCTCATAAAGTGGCGCCCCCGTAACCGCAATTCCTGGATCCGCCTCACCGCCGCAAACCACGGTTTTGAATCCGCACATGCTCCCTCAAATACTGGAACGTGTTTGTTGGCTTGATGTAAGTTTTAAAATTTAGGATGCGAGTTGTCTCAAATCGCTTTCTTTTATACAACATAGCCCCCCCCCCCTCCCCCCTCCCCCCCCCCCCCCCCCCCAATGCATTTCTTTCACCGATATTTCATAAGTGAATTTAAGTATACACCGAAACTTGAATTTAGATTTCGCAGAAGTCAACAGCCCTTGAAATTTTTGTTTTGTGTCTTCTATAAGAACAGCTTCACTTCTCTGTATGGAAACTTTGATCTCAACAATACTAACAAATTCCTGTAGTTTTCTTTGAGCTCAGTCCGTTTTTCATTACAAGTTATCTTGACATCAAGTGACGGTACATCTTCATTTAGTGCAAACTCTTTTGTAAATTCATTTTAATAATAAGCAGTCAATTTATATTTCGCAATAAAAACCATATCAAGCTAATTATATCCTAAACATCTATGTGTAGTTGCTTTTAGAAGTACTGAATAGAAAATGTCAAGTGTGGTGAAAGTGTTTACAAGATACAGTAACATAATTCATCCTGGAGAGATACCGAACACTAAGGACATTGACACGTGGTTTTCATCCCAGGCGGCCTGTAATCAAACTATCAGATTAATTAGACCTACCTGTTGAGTGTTGTATAACTTTATTTAATTATAGGCAGACGAATTTAAAAATCAGAAGTCTTCCGGTGACCCCCCCCCCCCGCCCCTCAAAAAAAGATTTTACTTTTTGAATGACAACTCAACTTCCCAGTACTTCATAAATGTTAACCCCCCCCCCCCCTCTTTTGATAAATAATGGCTGTTCCCGTATAGGTCTGAACCATGACTTTTATCCTACAGTCAAATGGTACATGTACTAAAATTACCAAAATTAACGGACGCTTCCAAATTTGGCCAAATGCATATTATGCAGTTTCAGTCTACTAGGCCTAAAGAGACTCCTAGTAGAATTTGGACCTCCGCTGGAAACCCCCCCCCCCTTCTCCCTAAATTTTCTGTTCCGTATTTAGTATATGTATACAAGGAACAAATTTGAATTTTGTAGATAGGCTTCATGCATAAAAGAAACTATATTTTTTTTTTACCACATATGTTAATAAATTATCATTTCATTGTGATGTTCTAATTTTATCCGACTGTCGACATTTTCGCCGTTTACAACCTACTCGCCTTAGGAAGCTGATATCATCAAGTAGCTGGATATTGTACTGGTAATTTTGGTAATAGCACCACGCATTTTGATTTTAATGTGTTGTCTTTATTATATGCTGGGAATAATGTTGTGTTTAGGACGCTGTGTTTAGGACATTTGCTTTATGAAGGCTGAAGCCTTGCGTTATCATGAACAGATGAAGACATAGAACAGCCCTAGGCTCCTAATAAGCTCAAGCTGTACTGTTAAAATTTTAGCCATTAAACGCATTGTAACACGAATTATTTTCTGCAGGTCTTTTCGGGTCTGTATATAAACCAATAAGTAGTACATCTAAAGTCTTCTGACGGACTGTTTATGCTAATATCTTCATATACGACATGTTCCATGAAAAAGGCTTGTATTGACTCCCATTTGGAATGTTTTTTCAAAGTGCCAAACTGTGGTTATTTTTTGTGGTAACTAAAAATATTAATACTCAGGATGAAGAAAATGTAAAAAATAAAATTATAAAAGTATTCTTTCACTTTTAATTTCATTTTTTTAAAAACGGTTGCTAACGTCACATTTTTATGACGGAACACTTGACGGAAAATGAATTAGCAATTAATAAATCTTCTGTTTACTAAATAAGTTATGAAATTATTTAACTACATGGCTCTCTTAATGAAAGGTTTAAATGTAATCTATATACATTACATCGAGACCAATGTTTGTTGTGCTTTAATAATGACTCCGAATCTTTTATTTTCTGTCAATGCTAATGTCGGTTCTTGACGGAACTTTTTTTATGCTAATGTTATTGTTTGACGGAACAAAATCTTGCAGAACTTTTTCGCAGTGATGTAAATCATGATAGAGTATAAGTAGTTTCCCATGATGAGTTTTTATTGCAATAAAATAGTCTTTGAATTCATAAACCGGTAGTTTGACGTACAATTTAGTATAAGTAGAACGATTTCTTATGCTAACGTCACATGTTGCTAACATCAGCAATTTTGACAGAAAGTCTATCGCTTGAAGTTTTACGTAAATCTGGATACCTCATTCACTCAACCTGCCATTCAATTGGAAAATCCCATTACAACGCCCCTTTCAGGGAGAGGTGTAATAATAATAAAGAACCACAACTCTTACAATGGTTTGGTAAAGAAGTGTGCTAATGTCACATTGTGTCGGGTAGAGTTTGACAGAATGATGTTAGATCAAATATCAGTGTAATTTCTTAAGTTAAATATTTTGTTTAAAGAAAATAAAATCTGTTCCACAATTTGATTATGACTTTTAATGCTTAATTCCAGAAAAATAATCAAAGCAAATTGTTTTGCAGTACATCTCTATGTACATATGTACATTAGTGCTAACGTCAATATGTTTGACAGAACGAAAGTTACAAAAACTGCTTACTTTGAATTTACTTTTGTATAATTTGTTTTCATAAATAGTTTGCAATTTTTTTAATAAAAATTAAGTAAAAGTACATACATTTTTTTACATCTTTTTCGCCCCTTGTTTTCTTATTTAAGTTGAAATAAAGTACCCGAGAAGTTGGGTACCACTTCTCACGGGAGTTAATTCTGTCAATTTTTCTCATATTTTGAACATTCACATACCAAAATAATTTTAACAATTTATGTGTGGCAAAATATTTTTGATTTTATAATTAACTCTAGTCCATTCAAGTTTGTAATTAAAAACATTCTTTACTTTTTGAGCTTATTTATTTTTAAATACGGAGGGGAAAAAATTGACGGACATTTTATGCTAATTTGGTGGAATATGTCATACGCTGTCGTTATTCATTTTTTAAAAATGCGGAAGAAAAAGTGTTTTTTCAGATAATTATGTCCACTTGTCAGATCTTTATATTGACTTGTCAGATAATTATGTCCACCTGCATTTGTCAGATTTTATATCGACCTGTCAGATCTTTATATGTATCGACTTGTCAGATATTCATGTCAACTTGTCAGAAAATAATCACCATGACTAGGATTGAGGTTTTACGCCGTTTTGGCAATATTTCAGCCATTTTACGGCAATCTTGTTATTTAATGCCACTGTAATTTACTTGTCAACATAATATCTGACAAGTCAATCACATGATTTTTTGACAAGTCAAGATGTTGATTTGTCAGATGATTATGTCGACTTATCAAATAATTATGATGATTTGCTGGAAAGTGATGTTGACTTGTCAAATGATTATGTTGACTTCAGATCTTTCTGTCGACTTGTCAGAAAAATATGTTCTCAACTAGATGGCACAAACTGGACGTGGACATGTTTTCATGTTGAATTTTTTAAACATGGTAATAATTGACGAGTGAACAAAAAGATCTGACAAGTCGACATAATTAGGGGCCAAAATAGAGGATCAAAGTTTTGCATGCGAATACATAGGGAAAATCTTTAAAAATCGTCTTCTCAAGAATACCAAGCTAGAAAAGATTACATTTACATAAAAAGCTTCCTGACATAGTGCAGTTTCAAGTTTCTTAAAACCATGGTCCCCGGGGGTAGGGTCAGGCCACTATAGGGGATCAAAGTTTTACATACAAATACATGGGAAAATCTTTTAAAATCTTCTTCTCAAGAACCACTGAGCCAGAAAAGTTTACATTTACATGAAAGCTTCCTGACATAGTGCAGATTCAAGTTTGTAAAAAGCATAATCCCGAAGGCATTTTGGGGCCACAATAGGGATCAAAGTTTTACATGCAAATATGTAGAGAAAGTCTTTAAATATGGGCCAAGGCTACTCAGCTTAGCGATGTGGCCCATAGGCCTCTTGTTTATATCATGATCTGATTAGATGTGATTATCTGAAAAATCAACATAATCATCTGACAAGTCGACAAAAAGATCTGACAAGTCGACAGATATCTAACAAGACAGCATATTGATCTTGGTTAGGTTTAGGCTTGTTTGATCATTATGACAACTTGTCAGGTCTTTATGTCGGCTTGTTTGATCATTATGACGACTTGTCAGGTCTTTTTGTCAGCTTGTTTGATCATTATGACGACTTGTCAGGTCTTTTTATCAGCTTGTTTGATCATTATGACAACTTGTCAGGTCTTTTTGTCAGCTTGTTTGATCATTATGATGACTTGTCAGGTCTTTTTGTCAGCTTGTTTGATCATTATGACGACTTGTCAGGTCTTTATGTCAACTTGTTTGATCATTATGACAACTTGTCAGGTCTTTATGTCGGCTTGAAAGATCATAATGTCGACTTGTTGGATCATAATGTTGTTAAGTGGATGGCACATTTTGAGCATGAAAGCATTTTTATGGTTACCTTTTAAAACTTATTATTTGACAAGTGGCCACAAATGATCTGACAAGGTGACATAATTTAACTGACAAGTTGACATAATTATCAGACATATGCCATAGCAACAAGAAAAATTTATTGAAGCTATTAGTGTTTGGTGTGTGGGTCTTTATTTAATGCTTCAAGGTATGGCTCGACAGTGTAATTGTGAAAATTTTTATACTTTTGTCCCAGACGGGTTGTATTATATAGTTCAATGCATCTACACCTTGTGGATCAGGGGAAAAAAAAACGTACAAGGCTAGAATCATCAAACTTGGTACACTTGTTCCCAGTGATTAAAGGAATAAGCCTGTGGGTTTTTTTCCCCATGGTCAGAGGTCAAGGTCAAACTTGAATAGGTAGTGTTATAGGCACAAAACAAGATGGAGACAGTACTAATAATTAAGGCTAGGATAATCAAATTCTATACACATATTCAACCATCCTAGACGTGTTGTATTATTGTGCGGTATGTCTGTGGTATCTGTAGGTTCATCTATGTGCACCTTGTGAGAAGAATAGAAATGGTTTTAATAAGGCAAGAATAATCAAACCTGATATGCATGCTCCCCATGGCGAATGGAAGAATCCTGTTATTTCTCAAGGTCATACTCTCATGGGTTATCATGAAGGGAAAAACAAGGCGAGGACAATTACATTTGATGAACATGTTCCCAGTCGTGTTGATGCCAAATATACATGTATTTTAAAAACAGAGCCATTTTTGGTCGAGTTGCACAATGATGTGTAAACAGCAGGCGGATGGGTGGGTGGGCGGATATCCTGTAATAAGGTGCCTACTTTGTGTAATCAACTCTGAATATCACACCTCTAACTTGATGGTCCTCAAACTTTGTACAGTTGTTATGGATACATTGAAGATGTGCATGTGCCTTTTTGAAAGTGATCAGGCATTTTTGTAACATTTACATGTAGTTGAACTTAGTCATTTTTAGCTCACCTGAGCTGAAAGCTCAAGTAAGTTTTTCTGATCGCCTGTTGTCCGTCGTCTCTCTGTCTGTAAACTCTCCAGAACCACTGGACCAATTTCAACCAAACTTGACCAAAAGCATCCTTGGGTGATGGGCTTTCAAGTTTGTTCAAATGAAGGGCCATGTCCCTTTCAAACGGGAGATAATCACAAAATTGCAAAAATAGGGTGGGGTCATTTAAAAATCTTCTTCTCAAGAACCACTGGGCCAGAAAAGCTGAAATTTACATGAAAGCTTCCTAACATAATGCAGATTCAAATTTGTTATAAGTATGTCCCGGGGGTTGGATGGGGCCACAATAGGGGATCAAAGTTTTACATACAAATATATAGGAAAAATCTTTAAAAATCTTCTCAAGAACCACTGAGCCAGAAAAGTTGAGATTTACATGAAAGCTTCCTGATATAGTGCAGATTCAAGTTTGTTCAAATCACGGCCCCAGGGGTAGGATGGGGCCACAATGGGGATAAAAGTTTTACATACAAATTTATATGGAAAATCTTTAAAAATCTTCTTCTCAAGAACCACTGATTCAGAAAAGCTGATATTTACATGAAAGCTTCCTAACATAGTTCAGATTTAAGTTTGTTCAAATCATGGCCCCGGGGGGTAGGATGGGACCACAGTAGGGGATAAAAGTTTTACATACAAATATATAGGGAAAATCTTTAAAAATCTTCTTCTCAAAAACCACTAAGCCAGAAAAGCTGATATTTACATGAAGGCTTTCTGACATAGTGCAGACTCAAGTTGTTCAAATCATGGCCCCCGGGGGTATGATGGGGCCAGAATAGGGGATCAAAGTTTTTTCCTACATATATATAGGGAAAATCTTTAAAAATCTTCTTCTCAAGAACCATTGGGCCAAAGAAGTTGACATTTACATGAAAGCTTTCTGACATAGTGCAGATTCAAGTTTGTAAAAATCATGGCCTCCAGGGGTAGGTTGGGGCCACAATAGGGACTAAGGTTTTACATGCAAATATATATGGAAAGTCTTCAGATATGGGCCAAGGTGACTCAGGTGAGTGATGTGGCCCATGGGCCTCTTGTTTAAGCATGTCTTGAATAGACTGTACTTATTTTTGTAAACAACTCCTCTTACAGCATTTATTTTACATCCTTCAGACCTTGTACAGCTGTTATGGAAGCATTGAAGATGTGCATTTGTAGTTTTGGAAGTGATCTGACATTCTTTGAAAAATTTACGTGTAAATGATATATAGTTGAACTTTGTTATTTTAAAGCATGGTACCTACTTTGTGTACTCCTCACAGCTAAATGTTTTAAAAACATTGAAGATATACAGTGTACATGTGACATGTTGAAAGTGCTTCTCTTTTTTTTTTGAAAAATTCTACATTTAATACATCATTTTGCCAGTATGTTTTGTACTGTTGTCTCTATGATAGCTAAATTTTAAAGCAACTCTGCCATTTGTGTTCTTGAATCCATTTTTTTTAAAACCAAAGACTGGTTTATTTTTATGTCAATCCTTTCTTTTAGTACTAGAGTCCCTGAAACGTTCTACTTTACCATTTTTCCGTTCGCTCACCGTTTGTTCACCGTTCGCTCAGCGTGCGTTCACCGTTCGTTCAGCGTGCGCTCTCCGTTCACAGTTTTGCTTTCAGTGTGCGCTCACTGTTCGTTCACCGTTCACAAAGCGTTCACCGTGCGCTCACCGTTCGTTCACCGTTCACAAAGCGTTCACCGTGCGCTCACCGTTCGTTCATCGTTCAGTCTTTTCATTGTCATTCGGAACACCATAGTGAAAGGACCAATCTTGATAGCAAGGCGAAAATGAAAATTGAACGTGTGCGTAAGAGTGTAAGGATACTTTCTTACTATATCAAAAATTTAATTTTGAAGTACAAATTGTCAGGAGTATCCACTGTGAATGCCAAAAAGTTCATTTGAGCTTTTGTTAAAACAATTCTAAATGAGAGACGAATATAACAGTTTGTCGTTATGAATTCAACCCAAGTACAAAAATAAGGCAGTTTCAGGTAATGAAAACCTCCTGGTAATGAAAACCTTTTCCCCTGTGTTGACGATTTAGCATTTACAAGTTTGGGAAAAAGCACAAATTATTATAATTATTTTGCATTGCTTGACACAAGTTTTAAACAAGTCACCCCTCCCATACTTTGAAAAATAAAAACAAAGATGCTACATAATGTACATTTACCGTATGTACGTGTCAGAATGTCAAATTGATATAGCTATTTTACGCCTATATTTATGAAAGACATTGTCAATAAACTGATATTTACTACTCTTGCCTTTGAAACTTTTGTAACGTGTCCTTAATGCAAAGATGTAATTGTTTATCTTGTACGTTTCTGCATTAGCCTTTAAACATTATACAAATATTGCTCGATCGAACTACAATCTATGGTCACATTAATAGTAAGTTTTGTAAAAACATGTGCATAAATTCTAGGATTATTTCCTCGGGTCGATGTAGCTGCGACAAATGAATGACACAAAATGTAATTAGGAATATTTAATACTGTTAGGAGTGTTGAGGTGTTGACACAGGGTATACTGTCCGTATTGTTTGTTTACTGCATCTATCTTGACTCCTTTTGGGAGTGTTTGTTAATTACGGGTATCCCAAATGATCAAGCTCGTTAAGTTTGAAGCCATACCTGAACACCTGTAAATTCTGGATGTCACTACACATGTAGACTATAGTGGTCTCCTTTTCACATGCATTGTATATATATTATGCCTATGCATTAAATGTATCTGTACATGTAATGGTATACATAATGTACATATGAAATTTGCTTTTGTTTGTGTATGACTTTTACGTGTATTAATGTACAATTTGCGATAATTTCATGAAATATATACATGTATACTCGGTACTTGTACAAAAATATATTACATTGAATATATATCCAAAACTGTAAAATATGCTGTATCATGATTCCAGTTTATTTCATTTTTTATTAATTGATGAAATATACATGTACATGTATTTTATTACTTGATTATGAAATAAGTAAAATCCCAGAGAAAAAACTGAAGCCTTCCGAGTAAATAGACCATTTTGCGTTCAGCGTGCACTCAACGTTCGTTCACCGTTCACTTTGCGCTCTGCGTTCGCTCACCGTTCACCAAATTGCATTTACCGTTCGCTCTGCATTCTTTCACCGTTCGCTCAACGTGCTTTCACCATTCGCTCACCGTTCAAGTGGGAAAGAAGAACGTTTCAGGGACTGTACAGTGCGTTAAATATTCAATGATATGGTTGGGACTATTTTGCAGCTTGTTTTGACAGTAATTGCATGTTTTTTTTAGTGGCAATACAAGATTAGGTAGTGATTATAGACAGAAAAATTTGTGCTTTCAGTTGGAGGTTTTTATATGGGGTGGATTTGGAGTTCTCTGGTATATCCCAATTTTTCCTCCGGAGTGCTCCAGTTCTACTGCTAATGATTGATTGTATATTGTTTAACGTCCCTCTTGTGAATTTTTCACTCATGTGGAGACATCACCATTGGAAACTGTCACTAATGTATTTTATGTTACTTTGATATGACTGGTTAACGTACCTACAAATGTACCATATAGCGGGTTTTTTTCACGAAATGATAAATTTGGTTTATTTTAGCGGTTAGATAGCTTTTTGTTAAAATTTCACTCGCCAAATATGCACCCAATTGCAACTTTAGTATTTGCAAGAGAGGTAACTCTTCCTTGTCAAATTTTAGACCAGGTGAAATAACCCACTATATGGTATTTCTTTGACATACTTTAGGCAATATATGGTATTCTTAATTTATATGGTTTTATTTTTTTCATAGGTTAGTACGATTTTGTATATTTTGCTCATTGCAAAGAGAGGAAGTGTGGCACTCAAACAAAGAAAATATTGTACAGTAACTTCTAGACAACCAGCATTTGTACAAGGTTGTTTCAAGGTCATGAATAGTGAAAAGAGTATTTTACTCCAAACTGAACAAGTGGGAGAAATGGCTTGGTCCATGTTAAAGAATGCAGATGCTTTTAAGAATTCACATGAGCCCATGTTGGGGACTTGTGCACCCAAAGAGAAACGTCGTAAAACCCAGACTCTGTCAGAAATGACCAACCAACAGTTGGAGGAATACAAGCATTCACCAGAGACGGAGCTTGCGGATCAAGTGTGTGATGCCTGTTCAACGAAGGACTTCTCGTACCTCGGAGAGTATTTAGAGGTATACAACGTTTGTTACTACCACTTAGCAGTACATATATTTAGCAGTACATATATTTAGAACACAAAGTGAACATATCCCTTAGATAAATGTTGAAAGTCTTCACTTGAATTGCATGCAACGATTGAATTAACAGTTTTTAAAATAATATTAGAAAAGTTCTTGAAAACTGGTAAAAAAAAATCTTTTTAACAATTGGCCCATAAGTTTTCAAAATTTACAAGTAAAGTAACAATTTATATGTTGGGACATTAAGCAATTGATCAAAGGCATAAATTGTTATCAGGAAAAATCTTAATTATTTTGTATCTTGCTCCACAACAACTTTAGTGAGATGTCTATGTCCTATGATGTAATTTGTATATTATGTTCATGTACTACTTGACTAGGAAATGGAAGATTTTTTCAAAAATGAATTGAAATATATGTTTTGTAAATGGATGAGATAAGAATGAATGATGTACTTTAGTAAATTGATTCTCAGAAGTACTGTGAAACTAACTTTATTCATGGCTACTGTATTTCATGATTCACCCGTGGTAAACTGGTTCATGGCAAGTAATCTTTGTGATGGAGCCTCTGACAGACATTCAATGACTGGTTCGCAACAAGAAATATACGCGATGATAAGGTTCTCGCAAATCTCGCGAAATTTTTTCGTACACAAATAAAAAGTAAATCTTGAAGAAGTTTAGTATATTTCTGTTTGAAATTAAAGCTTAACCTGGAATTCGACTGTGAAAATAGCATAGATTGATATCCATCTGGCATTAAATGATTAACTTCTAGCTGTTGAAAAAAACTTGTTTGTCTTTAATATTTTTCTCAGAAAATAAAAATTAAAAATAAAATCCTCCCACCCGCCCTATAGTTTTGTGTGACCCTGGATGATAATTTACTAATTAAGTTGAATTGGCCTAATCCAGAATCCTGTGATATGTGGTGTATTTGCAGACTCTGTTTGCTGTGGACCCTGCAGCAGTGAATCAGGTGGACAGTGCGGGTATGACAGCTCTCCATTTTGCTGTGTCCTGTAGAAATGTAAGCATCTAATCATAAATCTAATTATAAAATGATTCTTTGATTTATATGTATCGAGAGAGTGGAAGATTGTATCTTCTTCGTATTGCATACATGTTTACTAGAATCAAGTGAATGGGTTTTGATATTTGTTGGCTGTTGTCATGTGACAAAGGCCATTTCAGTGAGATTTTTAGGACTATGACATTGATCTTTGATCTATATACTGAAAACTTTAACAATACTTTGAGCTTTAAGATTGAGGACTTAAATATTAGAATGGGGCACCTCTCCAACCATTTAGTCATGTACATTATATGATAACTAGGCCTTTCACAACAATGTTATATAGAAACTTGCCTTGGGGTGGGTTGACTTGTATTGATTTAGGGTTCAGAAGTTCTGTAGAGACTTGGCTTGGGGTGACTTGTATTGATTAGGGTTCAGAAGTTCTACAGAGACTTGGCTTGGGGTGACTTGTATTGATTTAGGGTTCAGAAGTTCTAGAGACTTGGCTTGGGATGACTTGTATTGATTAGGGTTCAGAAGTTCTACAGAGACTTGGCTTGGGGTGACAATTATTGATTTAGGGTTCAGAAGTTCTATAGAGACTTGGCTTGGGGTGACAATTGTTGATTTAGGGTTCAGAAGTTCTAGAGACTTGGCTTGGGGTGACTTTTATTGATTTAGGGTTCAGAAGTTCTACAGAGACTTGGCTTGTGGTGACTTGTATTGAATTAGGGTTCAGAAGTTCTATAGGGACTTGGCTTGGGGTGACTTGTATTGATATAGGGTTCAGAAGTTCTATAGAGACTTGGCTTGGAGTGACAATTATTGATTTAGGGTTCAGAAGTTCTATAGGGACTTGGCTTGGGGTGACTTGTATTGAATTAGGGTTCAGAAGTTCTATAGGGACTTGGCTTGGGGTGACTTTTATTGATTTAGGGTTCAGAAGTTCTATAGACTTGGCTTGGGGTGACTTTTATTGATTTAGGGTTCAGAAGTTCTAGAGACTTGGCTTGGGATGACTTGTATTGATTAGGGTTCAGAAGTTCTACAGAGACTTGGCTTGGGGTGACTTTTATTGATTTAGGGTTCAGAAGTTCTATAGACTTGGCTTGGGGTGACTTTTATTGATTTAGGGTTCAGAAGTTCTAGAGACTTGGCTTGGGATGACTTGTATTGATTAGGGTTCAGAAGTTCTACAGAGACTTGGCTTGAGGTGACTTGTATTGATTTAGGGTTCAGAAGTTCTAGAGACTTGGCTTGGGGTGACTCTTATTGATTTAGGGTTCAGAAGTTCTATAAGGACTTGGCTTGGGGTGACTTTTATTGATTTAGGGTTCAGAAGTTCTATAGAGACTTGCGGTGGGGTGGGTTAACTTGTATTGATTTGGGATTCAGAAGTTCTATAGGGACTTGGCTTGGGGTGACTTGTATTGAGTATAGAGTTCAGAAGGGGAAGCAATTAAACTAGACAATGATGCTATTAGTTGGTTACAGGGCATGTAATGATTTTCCTGTTCTGCTTAAAAACATCAAGTTTCACATGCAGACTTGCCATTGCATGGATAAGGAAGACTTTAGTTTAAACATATTACTGGGAAATGTTTTACATGTAAACTTTTTCAAATTGTCTGTTGGCATGTGAGAGAAATAATAGACTTTACCGAGTCTATCATAGTTTTCATGAAACGATACTCCTCTCAGTTGCTAAAACTAAAATTTAAGGGCAGATAATATGATTTTGATTATTATGACCCCCCCCCCCCCCCCCCCCCCCATGAAAAAGACGGAGTGCTGTGGTTTATACATGCTGGTCAATCTGTCACAGTCGGTTGGTGGATCAAGTGTTGTCTGCAATATCTTGGGGATCCTTTACTTGTCAAACATGATATGCGAGTAGCTCCTGTAGAGCAGATGACCCGTATTGAATTGATTTTAGGTCACAAAGTCAGAGGTCAGGACAACATGCGGAAATGTTGTCCGCACAATATCTTGAGGACCCTTTACTTGATAGACATCAGACTCGTTACACTGTTACCCCTAAGGAGTAGATGACCCCTATTGATATTGAGGTCACAAGGTCAGACCACAGGCACCAAGCTTGCTTGAAAAATGTTCACCCCTAGTATGTCATGTACATGTACATTGTATACTAGGGATACAATACTAGGGATACAATACTAGGGAATCAACATTTTTCAACTGCATGAGCTTAGTGTCTGTTGGTCAAATGTCAAACTATTCCAGACTTAAAAATATTATACAGTGGAACTTCTCCAAACCGGCCCCTCAGAAAACCGGTTCTCCCTGAATATCGGCCGATTTTCAAAGTCCCGGCAGAAATCTTAACATTTCCTTACAAAAAAAGTCTTACAAAACCGGCCACCTCTGAAAACCGGACATAGGCCACTTTTTAAAGTGCATTTGTTAACAAACATGTGTAATTTACCCTTAACATACTGGCCACTTTATGAAGACAAGAGCATTGGGCCACTCTGAGGTTGATCAAAATCGTCCAGGTGCGCAGATTGACTGACCAGCTGGGAAATTATCAACCGGAGGTGTGAAAAACACTAGTGACCTCTTTAATTTCTATTGTTTACCTGTGCTGTCAAGGGTGTTAATTGACACTTAGCTAATCCAAGTACCTTCCAAATTCTGTACAAAATGTATAAAACAGTTAGGAACATATTGAAAGAATACAGTAATATGTTGTACGGTGTGACCGTTAAGACGAGCGAAGCCCACTAACATCTTGCAACACGACTTTTATCCGCCTCTTCATTTAACGCGGGAAATATAACGCGCTTGGTGTAAACAGTTACAAATTGTGACGTCATATTAGCTGCAATGTTTTTTCTTCTCTCAAACCAAGCAAAAACAAAACGTTTGAAGCTATGAGAAAGCTTGTCTGGAATTTAAATAAACATTAATTGTACTTTCTAAACAATCTAATTATTTTAATGACGGGATTGTCAATGAAGTATACCGCAGTGACTGCGACATTTTTCCGGAGGCATTATGGGTAGTCCCCATCATTTTTCAGCTGATGAAGAGCAAACCACGTGACTCAATTGCGTAATCATTGGAACGAGCTTGTCGCTCACTATCAAATCCATATTGTTTCATGATACTATCGTATGGATAAGCAGTAATTAATAAAGAACAAACCCATGACTGTTAATGATTAATTAAAGATAGATTGATTTTCTTGGTTTCCATAGACTTAAAATTCCAAAGAAATATTCAAATTACAATTTCATATTTACTACTGTACTTTTTAAAAACGTCAAAACAAAATTGTTAATGACATAAGCGATGAATGTAAACAGAGTTTTTATAGGTAAGAGGAATTCCAATAATAGGCCTCTGTGTTTTCTTTATGTATCCTGCTATAGACTTTCAGTTTAAAATTAGATGATTTCAGCGAGAATAGTTCTTGTAATTCATAATTACCTGTAGGTACAAGCGGACTAATTTAATCTCCACCGATAATTGATCATAGATCACCATATCAAATTGAACAGTACCTACTTTGTGAATATTGAGATAAAACGTCTATAATTGCTAAATTCTTGGTATACCGGCCATCCCTCTAAACCGGCCATTTTTTCTGGTCCGAGAACCGGCCGGTTTAGAGAAGTTTCACTGTATTCAATCTTGAAAATCCTTGCCTGACAAACATCAGATTCTGCTCAATATTTTGAGAGCCCTTTGCTAATGATACACATTAAACTTGGTACACTTGTATCCCCTATCATTGTGGATATTCTAAATTGATCGACCTTTGGGTGGTGGCATTAAGGCATGTTTCTAAAATATTTCTTGTTTTATCATGTTGATGTTGGATATGATGGACAAATAGCTTGATTACAGTTGAATATTTGTATTTACTGCTGTGAATGCAGCTGATTAGCAAGAGTTTTGTAATACTATGATTTAAACTTTATTGTATAATGCAGACATGTATCTTTAACAAATTAGTTTTGTTTGGGACAGGTACAGGTCTAAGTGTAGCCAGTCTGAGTTCAGGGTAACTGCTGCTGGAATTTACATATAGCTGACAATGACAAGATTGAAATTAACATTTTCAGTGTGTGTAGATTTCAATCACTGCACCCTTTGATTTAACAGTTTTGGATGCTGACAACAAGCACCTGTAAATGTAGCACTTAATCCAGACAGGCAATGATATGACCTGTACAATATCCCAAATGTCTCAAAAACTTTAAAATCAACATTTTTGTAATGAACTAAATTACTTATAATGTGCTTTAGCTGCATGCAGTAAGCATGCTGATAAGATATGGTGCTGATATAAATATCCCTGACGTACTTGGGTTTACTCCCTTGTTCCTAGCTACAGGTATTCAGATGTTACATGTTAATATTAATTGCATTGGAGCCTATTGCATTAACAATTCAGTTATTTAACCTAACAGAGTTTGTTTTGTTCATTTTATTTCTCATTTTGTGATTTGTTGATGATTTTATTGACCTGATTATCAGGCGATATACATGTACTTTATTGATTTTATTGGCCTATTCATCAGACAATTATTATACCCCCCGCAAACGAAGTTTGGGGGGGTATACTGGAATCACTTTGTCCGTCTGTCCGTCCGTCTGTCCGTCCATTTGTCCGTAGACGCAATTTGTCCGAAGTTTATTTCTAATACCGCTGGATATATTTCATTCAAACTTAATACACATCTTCTATATATTATGTAGTTGTGCATCTCCTATTTTCATTGAAATATTTTAACAGTTATAGAAGTTAAGCACATTTTCTTTTCATTTTGGGGGTTGCGCACTTTGTCCAGAGTTCAATTCTAATACCGTTGAACAGATTTAATTCAAACTTTATTCTCATCTTATATATATAATGTAGTTGTGCATCTTTTATTGTCATTAAAATATTATAACAGTTATGGAAGTTACGGACATTTTCTGGTTTGGTTGTACTTGTAGTAATAGGTCACAATTTGTCCAGAGTTTATTTCTAATACCGTTTTACGCTCATAAGTCAATCAGGAATTGAAGAAGTGGAAAGAAGTTCAACAATGAAGTTCTACCAATACTTGAGCTAATGTCATTTATTTACTGACAAAATCAATGACAAAGTAAAGTTGTCATAACATAATGATCTTTAACAAAGTGAATATAAACTAAAGATTAGAAGAGTTGACCAGGGATTGCAATCATACAGCCTAAAATGTGCCAAATAGTATATAGTATTCATTGTTTATATTAAGCATATTTTTAATATTTCATGTACTGCTGTACTGTAGAATATACACTTCTGCATTCACATTGATTGCCCTGTAGATAATGTGAAAATATCCAATGTGCTTGCATTAAATATTTCCCATCATCTTATATGCCCCGCGGGGGGTATTAGTCCCGTTAGGACAGTTCTAGTTTGTATTAATTGTTACGATTCAATTGACCTGATATCAGGTGACTAACTACATGCATACAAATATTGACATATTCAGGTCAATACAATGCTTCTGGCTACCTCACAGACTTAGTACATATTATTTTTTGATGGGGAGGTGAGTACAATATTATTTTTTGAGGGAGAGGTAAGTATTGTATTTCAAAGGTAACTTAAGCATTGTATTGACCAAAAAAAAATTGATAATCGTTCATTTATATGATTGAGTAATTCAAAACATGAAAATGGCTACTAGTCTGAGTACTGGAGTCTTAGCTATGAGACAATACCTGGCCTGCCATTGTTGTATACAGCTAGAGTGCAGGACTTAATCAAAAGTCATTAGAGATGCGAGTTTTAATTTATCATGTGAATAAATAATTTGTGTCTGTTCATTTGCATTTCGCAAATTCTATGGTCATTTTAACAATCTAGTTCGTCAATACAACCTACATGTATCATTGGTCAAATGCTGTCTGACGTGTTTCATACCAATTGTTAGGCTGTTCTTGGCA